>NW_015159767.1:272089-290577 GCF_001447785.1 Gekko japonicus
GTTAGCAAAAATCCTCCTTCGGGAGGTCCTGGCATGAAAGCTTTGAGTGAGCGATTGGGCTACTGCAGGAATGAGTTTGCTGTGGAGCCACATCCTTCCAGAGCTAAGGCCAAAAGGTGTGAGCCGGAGGCTAAAAAACTGTGAGCTAGCTCACATTAACTCAGCTTTATTTATTTATTATTTATTTATTAGATTTGTATCCAGCCCTCCCCAAATGGGCTCAGGGCGGCTTCCCACAGCGGCAAATGCCATAACAAACAATTAAAACAGTATAAAAACAATCAATAAATAAAGTGCGGTGCTCTAGATGTTAACTTATGGCCCCAAGATGGGATCCGTTTATCAACCTAGCCTGACAACATAAGTTCTTGGTCACCTAGGTGTCTTCCCAGGCCCGGTTCATCTAATCCACCGTCGTAGATGGCAACTCGGTGGTGGCATAATGGCACCGGATGCAAAGGCCTGGCAGAAGAGCTCTGTCTTACAAGCCCTGCGGAACTGTGCCAAGTCCCGCAGGGCCCGGATCTCCTCTGGGAGCTCGTTCCACCAAATAGATGCCGCCGCCAAGAAAGCCCTGGCCCTGGTTGCGGCCAGCTTGATGTCCTTGGGGCCAGGAACCACCAGTAGGTGCTGCGCCCCAGACCGTAGTGCTCTTGGGGGAACATATGGGGAAAGGCGGTCCCTTAGGTACGCTGGACCCTGGTCATCAAGGGCTTTATAGGTAAGAACCAGCACTTTGAAGCGAATCTGGTATGCTATAGGCAGCCAGTGCAGCTTAGAGTGAACACTGGCCCACAGGTACCATGCAGTGCAAGAAAACTAGCTTAGAGGGGACACTGCTGGGAAGCGAGGGTTTGGAAACATTATCACGCTGTGGTAACGTTGGTGGGATTGGGGCAGGTGTGATCACCTGTAGCTGCCTTATGCAGAATCAAAACAGCGGGCAGGAGCTCTCCAGGATCTTGGGGATCTTGGGGCAGAGGAGTTTTCACATCGCCTGTGACCTGATCCTGGATAACTGGAGATGCTGGGAACTGGACTGCTTGCAAAACAAATGCACCACTACTGAACTGTAGGCTTTTCTCTGAAAGCATTTGAGGCTATGGCTGGGGAATAATGCAGACATAATGAGCATGTTGGGGGGGGGGGGGGACACTGGGCTTTTTTGACTTTAGAGAGGTTTGGAGGAGAGGACACCTTTTGCATGGCCGGCAGTGGACTATCACCAAAAGTTTTTTGTTCCTGGATTTTCAGATTCCCACTGCTTGTTTTCTCTGTGTTAGTACTCCCGAATAAGGTTGCCATTTAAGCTAAACTTTTTTTTATTGAAAATTACAAAGGCATAGACAGCTTTAAAGAGGGCATTAGATAGATTCATGAAGGAGAGGTCTATCAGTGGCTACTAGCTATGGTGACTAAAGAGAAACCTCCACATTCAGAGACAGTAAAGGTTTTTTTATTGAGTGTTGAAAATTGCAAAGACATAGACAGCTTTAAAGGGGGCATTAGATAGATTCATGAAGGAGAGGTCTATCAGTGGCTACTAGCTATGGTGACTAAAGAGAACCTCCACATTCAGAGACAGTAAAGCTCTGGTTCAGTGCCAGGAGGCAACATCAGGGGAAGGCCTCGGCTTGTGTGCCCTCTTGTTGGCACTCCAGAGGTAACTGGTTGGCCACTTCTGTGAAGATAATATCAGAGGGTAGCCGTGTCGGTCCACAGTAAAAAGGTAAAGGTTCCCTTGCTTGAAAGCCAGTCGAATCCAACTCTAGGGAATCTCCATTTCAAAGCCGAAGAGCCAGCGCTGAGAACAGTTCAATTCGAGTCCAGTAACACCTTAGAGACCAAAAAGAATTTTGGGGTATCAGCCTTTGAGAGTCAGGCCTCTCTTTGTCAGTTCCTGTGTCTGATGAAGCTTTGATTCTCAAAAATTTGTACCCCCAAACTCCTGTTGGTCCCTAAGGTGCTACTGGACTCAAATCAAGCTGGTTGGTCACTGTACGAGACAGGATGCTGGATTGTACGGACCACTAATCCGGTCCAGCAGTGCTCTTCTGATGTTCTCACTTCAACAAAAAGGCTTCCAAAGGAGGCTTTAGCCTGAAACTTCTGAATTACAGTTACAGATTTGATGTGTCTTGAATTTGGTCTTGTGATTTTCTCACTATGGAAGAGCGCTTAGGTGTGTTAAACCTGGCTGTAAGTTTTGACTAGTGTGTCTATTTGACAGAGGCCTTCCTTTGTATAATGTATTCTGTCTCCCTGCCAGTGGTCTCCTGGTTGATGTTGGTGTCTCCCATGCTGGACTTGCAGACGGATGCTACCTTCAGTAGCCATATCTCCTGGTCTCTGTGATGAAACATGGTTGAAACCACTTGAATCACCGTCTCCCTTTAGACTAGCAAACTTTCAGACTGTGGGCTGTGACTCTTTGGTTACTCATGGTCTCGCCTCGTTTCTTCCTTCCCTCCCCCAGTTCCAGCATGGCGTGATTGTGGCGGTGGACTCACGGGCCACGGGTCTCCAGGTTGATGTTGACATCTCCGGATGCTACCTTCAGTAGCCATACCTCCTGGTCTCTGTGATGAAACATTGTTGAAACCACTTGAATCACCGTCTCCCTTTAGACTAGCAAGCAAACTTTCAGACTCTGGGCTGTGGCTCTTTGGTTACTCATGGTCTCGCCTCGTTTCTTCCTTCCCTCCCCCAGTTCCAGCATGGCGTGATTGTGGCGGTGGACTCACGGGCCACGGCGGGAGTCTACATCGCATCCCAGACCGTTAAGAAGGTCATCGAGATCAACCCTTACCTCCTGGGCACCATGGCTGGTGGGGCAGCGGATTGCAGCTTCTGGGAGCGGCTGCTGGCACGGCAGTGCCGCATCTACGAACTCCGCAACAAGGAGCGCATCTCGGTGGCCGCTGCCTCCAAGCTGCTGGCCAACATGGTGTATCAGTACAAGGGCATGGGGCTTTCCATGGGCACCATGATTTGTGGCTGGGACAAGCGAGGGCCAGGTGAGGACCCTCTGTGTTGCCTTTCAGCTGCCTAGCTTCCGCCACTTCTCCCTGCATCCGAATTGGGTTTAAGCTTCACTCTGCATTTTATGGTGTCTTTTCAGGCCCACTGAAATCTGCCCCGAGGTTCCCACGACATGCCCTGCCTGTCAGAAGTGCTTCTCTTTCCACTAGTTCACGTTTGCCCTGTAACAAAGCAGTTCATAGATCCAGATGAGTTAGCCGTGTCAGTCTGTTGCTGCAAAATAGTAAAAAGCCCAGTTGCACCTTTCAGACTGGCAAACTTTATTGCAGCGTAAGCTTTTGAGAAACACAGCTCTCTGCATCTGACGAAGAGAGCTGTGTTTCTCGAAGGCTTATGCTTCAGTAAAGCTTGTTAGTCTTAAAAGTAGTTCATGAGGTCTCATCTACTGTTGTGAAGCTCCTGGTTGCACATCAGAATTTCTTCCGTGTTTCCTTGCCGTTATCGCAGATACCCCAGACCTTCGTGGCACTGCTTTCTACCTCCTCAAACGATACCCCCAATCTCCAGACTTTGAGCTTGGTGCCACACTCTGTCCTGTGACCAGTGTTCCCTCTAAGCTGTCAGTAAAGCTTGTTAGTCTTAAAAGTAGTTCATGAGGTCTCATCTACTGTTGTGAAGCTCCTGGTTGCACATCAGAATTTCTTCCGTGTTTCCTTGCCGTTATCGCAGATACCCCAGACCTTCGTGGCACTGCTTTCTCAAACGATACCCCCCATCTCCAGACTTTGAGCTTAGTGCCACACTCTGTCCTGTGGCTGTGACATTACATTTTGACAGTGGAAGGAAGCCACACGTGGTTGCTGATCTCTGCCCTGCTAGGGTTAGCTTACACTTGCTTCGGCTTGGTTTCCCAGCAGTTGCAGTTAGTTTTTCAACCGTTATTCTTCGCAAGGTTTCCTGACAGTAGTGACTTCCTGTTGCGCACTTCCAGATACAAGGGAATCAATAACTTGAGGAAAGTTATATTAGTGTTGGCAGTTCGGAGCTGCTGCTCTGATGGATTAACAGAATCAAACTGTCTGGACTCAACAACACAATGTGCCACCCCATCCTAAACGGAGAAGCATTTAAATTTTAGTGTTCAGATGCACAACAACATCACAGTAGGCAAACTTGTAGGCAAACCTATATATGCAATCCTGCCCATTTTTTCCCTTTATCATGCCATTCATTCAAGGTGGCTACTACTACTGAGGGCCAATTTGGTGTAGTGGTTAGGAGCGCAGGCTCTAATCTGGGAGAACTGGGTTTGATTCCTCACTCCTTCACATGCAGCTGCTGGTGTGACCTCGGGTCAGTTACAAGTTGTTTCAGAGCTGTTCTCTCACGAGCAGCTATCGAAAGAGCTCTCCCAGCCCCACCCTACCTCACAGGGTGTCTGCTGTGGAGAGGGGAAGGGAAAGGAGATTGTAAACTGCTTTGAGACTCCTTCGGGTAGTGAAGGGCAGGGTATAAATCCAATCTCCCCCTCTCCTTTTCACCCAAGTCTGATGGCTGAGTTGTACCTAGTTTGCAACCCTAAACATGTATACTTGTGAACCCATTTCATTGAAGTTCATAAGATCTGCAGTCAAGTAAAGGTGTCTGGAACTGGGATGCAACCTTAATTTTCCTTTACTCTGCCACAAGGGTCTTGTTTCCTACTCTGCAGTATGCCTGCCATTTTATTCCCACCCCCACACCACTCTTCTCACATGTCCTTTACCTCCTAGATCTCCTGTATCCAGATTATCATACACTCCTTTGCCTACTTCCATCTCAAAAGATGGCTCTGTTTTCAGGATGTCCCTATATCTTCCTCTCCTTTAGCGTTCCCAAGGACATCCTTGCCTCCAACCTAAACTAAATCCCGCTGAAGACAGTTTTTCCTTTTGCATCATTTGGTGCATGGAATATTTGGGACTGTTTCTGATGGGGGGAAAGCCCCATACAGTTTGGGGTTTTAAACAGACTGAGCAATTTAACGTGTCCCGAAAATGTATGGGTAAAAGACTGGGAATGCTGTGGAAGACTCTTCAAGATCATATAATCAGTACTGGAGGGGTTTTATATAGAAAATGTGATCAGATAGTCCTGAGTCCTGTACTCCGGTTTGCACAGCAGGTGGATGGATAGAGGAATGGGTGCTCAAACATGAAGTGTTTCAAATATATGTGGTAGCCAGTTTGGTGTAGTGGTTAAGTGCGTGGACTCTAATCTGGGAGAACTGGGTTTGATTCCCCACTCCTCCACTTGCAGCTGCTGGAGGACCTTGGGCAAGCCATAGTTCTGTCAGAGCTGTTCTTGAAAGAGCAGTTCCGGAAAGAGCTCTCTCAGCCCCACTTACCTCACAGGGTGTCTGTTGTGGGGAAGGGAAGGGAAAGGAATTGTAAGCCGCTCTGAGACTCCAAGTGAAGGGTGGGGTATAAATCCAATCTCCCCCCCCCCCATTCACATGTCTGGGGATGTGTACAGTATCAAGAGGAAAGGTATTTCTGGGACTGAATGGTTTGGAGGGACTCAGCCGGCTGGATTTGCCCTGCCCGGCCGCCTGTTGAACAGCTTGCAACATAAGTGTGCAGAGATCATCTTTGACATTAATCTTATAATCTGGGAGGGGTTGAAGGGGGGGGGGAGAGTATTTATATTAATACGGCTTTTATAAGGAACGTGTTGGAAGCCCCAGTAACCCCAAACTTCCCTGCCCTACCTTTCAGGCCTGTACTACGTGGACAGCGAAGGGAACCGGATCTCGGGCACGGTTTTCTCAGTGGGGTCTGGTTCCGTCTACGCCTACGGGGTGATGGACCGGGGCTACTCTCCTGATCTCTCAGTCGAGGAAGCCTACGATCTGGCCCGTCGTGCCATTTACCAGGCTACGTACCGTGACGCCTACTCGGGGGGTACCGTCAACCTCTACCACGTCCGCCAGGATGGCTGGATCCGTGTTTCCAGCGATGACGTGGCCAAACTGCACGAATCCTTCAGCGGCACTGCCACGGGGACAGTGGCTTAAGCTAGAGGACCGCGGGGGAGGGGCTCAGAGCTTGGCATTGTTGGCAGCAGAGAAGTTGCATATGTTATAGAACAGGAGGGAGCGTGGTTTATCCATTAGGCAAAATGGGGTGGGGGAAGAATCGGGCCCGCTGATCGGTGGGAGGGGACAGCAACAGGGCCTCCAGTTTGGCCATCGCGGGCTTACGTTTGTCTCATGCTTGTGGCCGGTGTTCCCTGTAGCAAAACATTTTGCTCGTTCTGAATTAAACTTTTACTGTCCAAGCGACTGGTTTTTTGTCGTCATTTAAAAACTGCGGTGGCTCAAGTGGTTAAGACGCTGAACTGCAGGCGGTGGAAGGTCGGTAGTTCAGCAGTTCAAGACCTGAGTTGCCGCATGACGGAACGAGCTCCCGTCTGTAGCTCCAGCTCCTGCCAACCTAGCAGTTCGAAAGCAAGAAACTGCAAGTAGATAAATAGGTACCGCTTCGGTGGGAAGGGAACAGCGTTCCGCGCGCCTTGGTGTTTAGTCATGCCGGCCACATGACCATGGAAACGTCTTCGGACAGCGCTGGCTCTTCGGCTGGGAAACGGAGATGAGCACCACAACCCTAGAGTCGGACTTGACTGGCTTTCGAGCAAGGGAACCTTTACCTTTTAAAAACCCAGGATAGGCAGGGACCGACCTTTTGATACTCTCCAGTCCCGTTAGAAGTGCCCTGTTAAGTTTGGATCTTTGCCTGCTGAGGGATGGCCCGGAGGGGGGGTAAGCTGTGTGGGTGTGAGTGTTTGGGTGCAGGAACTTGCAGATAAATGTCTCTTGAAAGTTCCATTTCTAGGCAAAAACCAGAAGGTCGGCTGTTCCCGCAGGCATCAAAGCATATGTGGCTGTGATACAGAGGGAGGGCGGAAGTCAAATGGCTGTTAAGGGGATGGTTTCCTCCTCTTTCTGTTCATCGCAGAGGGTTCCTGTGGCGCTGTAGACTTGCTTTCCCCATCATTGAGCCCCAAACACCTTGGATAATCCCAATCCCAAATCCTTTTTAGGGTTCTCCTCCAGATCCGTGTTTCTCTTTGATGTCTGCGGTGTGTACAGGCTGGCGTGAGCCCATTTTGGCTGCCTCGCAGAGCATACCCTTCCCAAATATTCTCATGCGCCGTTGCCTTCTCTGGTTCCCACCCAATTGACGCGGAGGCTTGTGCGCGGCAGCGTGTAGAACCTAATAGGAATGGAAAAGGTTACTGCCAGCTGCGGGGCAGCGAGGATGGCGGGAACGAGGCAGGCCAAGATGAAGGTGTGGTTGACAGGCAGAGAATTTTATTTTATTTTATTGTACAAAAAATGCCGATTGGCTTTGTGGCCTCTTTCTCCACATGCCCACTTAGGAGAAAGAAAGGAATGAAATGGGATCACAGCGGGTCTGGAGAGACCGGGATATGGGCAGGAGGGCTAATTTTTATACAAGTGCCGCTGCAGTGGAATAAATAATGAGGAAGTAAAAGGAAGGAAGGGGGGGGGGGTTGAAAGGCAAAAGAGTCACCAAATCGAGAATGCACAGGGACATAAGCCAATGGAGGTTGTGCGTTCTTAGAAACGGGCCGAAGGAAAGTAGAGGAGAGCAGGATGGAAAAAACACTAAAAGTGTCGGAAAGAGCATGAACGTATGCATAAAGGACAGGAACAGGGCAATGGTATGCAAGGGGAGGAAGAACAACCTGACCGTCCAGGAGAGGAAAAATTGGCAGTGGCCAGCCGGTCTAGGTGTCCCCTGTGGGGGCCCTGCTGAGGAATGCGTGTGCAGCTTTGGTGTGTGTCTGTGTGCGTGCAGGAGATCGGCCAATCAGGGCAGAAGGGGGGAGCATGGGGGTGTGGCGGTTGGCAGCAGGGTGCACATCCTCCCCCTCTTGCACACACACGAATACAAAGAGCCGCACGCACGACCTTCCAGTATCCTTTTCCCAGGGACGGATGGAATTGGGGGGGGGGGGCGGGGAGTTATGGCAAAGGGAGGGAGTGAAAGAAGGGGAATCCCAATTCTCTTTGGTTTGTTTTGGCCTTTCTAGGGGAATATACGATATACAGAGAAAAGGGTTGTACGTGACAGAATGAGGGAGGGGGGGAAGCCGGAGAGCGGGGTATGCTTAGCAGGAAGATATGTACATGGAAATACAGAGCGACTGTAGACTGATGTAAATGGATACTGTGAAAATAAGGCGGGCAAGAGTATATGTTGTGATGAATGGGTAAGTGTACAACTGTATAGAAGGCAGAGTACCTGGGATACATTGCACATTAATGTGTATCGTCATGTCTGCTTCTCAAACAGACAGGACAAGAATTTTTGACATTTTCTTGTGGCTGAAGCGGAGCTTTCTAATCAGAATTCCATACTAATTGAGAGTGGTCGTTATTCCTGGTTTCGTAATCCTGGATAAGAGTCTGTTCTTCTATGTGTGCTCCTACAGTTATATATGAGGGTTTATGGAGCGGAATGTATTTTTATAAGATCGTTGAGAGAGAATGAGTATCCCAGTTACAGTCACAGTGGTGTGTGAACATGATCAGGCTTCCAGGGGAGTAATGTATGCATTTGCAAGGGAAATTGATACACCTTTTCTTATCTCCACTTAATCTTGATTCTGTTGGAACGAAGGTGTTTAGGGAGTTGCAGATATTTATTCAATACCCCCCGAGGTGATAAATCTGTGTTAACATGCATTAATCATCCTTTTTTCACACAATCGGAGAGAGACTAAAGAGTGTAGGGCAGTGTAGTTTTCTTCCATCCCAATTTTTCCTTCTGCATTAGCTACCATTTAGGAGTGGGGAAAGTGGTTTACTGGATTTCAATTCATCTGATGTGCACACTGGAGGCGTAGAATTCCTGAGGCAGCTATGCACACAGAGGTCTTCAGACTCTTCAGCTGGAGGATGTGTACTGTTTTGGCTCATAGGATCGGATCTAGACTTTAGAAAGTGGGTTATTTAAGACCTATCGATATGTAAACTGGCAATAAACGATCCTTAAATATGACAAATGGCTCTTGAAAGCTCACACCCTGAAAATCTTGGTCATCATCTCTAAGGTGCTACTGGAGTAGAATATTAACTGTCCTTAAATACGAATGTGCCTTGACCGTGATGAAAATGGCTTGGCTTTTTTATGGTACATTGAGAAGGGAAGGTTGAATATGTAGTTCTGAAGCGACTGACAATTGATGTGCTCTTTCACTGTGGACAGTTATGGGGGATACGGGTGTTGGGAGAGACCAGTTATGAGGGTTTGTGGTGGAGGGAATGGCATCTGAAAATATGGATTTAAATGCGACATTGGGAAGGACAGGCCTTGTTAGCGCTCTGGTGGGGGACCTTGGAGCAGGGCAGCCATTTTAAGCCTTGGGTTAAGGCCCTTGGCATGACCTTGTCCATTTTTGTCAGTCATTTAACCTGACTTCCAGGCAATCAGGAAATTTTGTGTGGGAGACAAGATGATAATATTGTGTCTGGTGTTTTGTGTTTTAGCTTAATGGATATGCTGATCTGCACGCCCCTTGTCTATAATGGATGTCTGTCTGGGGAAAACGGGGGTCACGAAAGGGAAAACTCCCCCAAGCTGGGCTGCAGACGGCCATGAAAAAAGCGCCTGGCCTCGCACAACTCCCTAAAGTGCCCCTTCTCCTCCGCGTCCGTTCCTTTCCCCGCCTTCTTCTCAGCCCCCGGCCACGGCGCAACAGCTTGCGACCAATCGGCGGCCCTTGGCTTCTTGGCGGCGGCCAATCGGCGCGCCGCGGGGGAGGCCGCGGACCGCTCTCTTTGTACACGGCTGCGGCGCTCGCGCCTCTTTCCCCTCCCGCGCTGCACACGCGGGATAGAACGCTGGGGAGCGCAGCGTTCCAAACCGCGGAGCCCCAGAACAAAAAGCACGTCTGAACCCTGGCCTTCTGCTCGCTCTGGTCGCGCGGGATTTAAAGAATGCGAATCAGGAATTTCCTGTTTGGGGGGGGGGATCTGACTCATAACTCGGAGAAACTGCGTTCTCTCCTCGCTCAGCGCCCATTTTCTTTGCTTCGACCTATGGAGCGCTGTGAACGTGTGGATACTAGCAAGTGCCACAAGAAAAACTTTGCAAGAGCTGGCCTTACTGAGTTAAAGATAAAGGCCCCGAAAAATTCCTTTGCATGGTCACATGTGCAGAAACCCCCCAACCCAAACCCACCTTTTCATGACTTCTGCTTTTGAGAAGAGATGCATTATGAACTGAGGGATGCCCTTGGCTCTCCCTTGGCCAGACACTCGAAATAGGTAGATGGTTTAGAATAGGGCAAAGGATGTGTTAAAACAAATTAAAGTGTATATGAAGAGCAAGTGACGTTTGGTATCAATTTACAATATGCAAGCAACAAACAACCTTCAGCCTGGGGTCACGGGGTGGGGGTGAGCGACTGGTATTCAGAAGTGCCTAAAGGTACGCCTTTGGATTTTCACACCTTTTCCAGAGTTGCTGCCTGCTCTCTAGTCACACTCATAAGAGCATTTTTAAAATTTTTCTTGACAGCCTGTTTCCCTCAGCTTAGGCCGGCGTCTGCTTTGTCCGAGTTGTTCCATGGGCCTGAACCCCAAAGATTACATCTTCAGCCTGCTTGGCCTTCTTCAAAAGCAGAGGCTGAGAAACTCCCAGAATCCCTTGTGACGGCTCGAGTGGCCATGTCATTCAGCGCCACCATTTTGTTCTCCCCTCCGAATGCCAAAGAAGCCAAATGCTGTTGCTGCACCTGCAAGCAGGAGCCCGGTGCCCCGCCAGCCACCCCGGCGCCGCCTCCATCCCCACCCTGCACTCCCATCACCGTCACGGGGACGGGGCTGGCTGTCCAGTCTTCGGAGCAGCTCCTCCATGTCATCTACCAGCGAGTCGAAAAGGCCGTGGGCCTCGCCGAGATGTCTCTGAGCTTGGCCAAAGCCAACAACGAGGCTCTGCGGCGCCTAGAAGAGGAAATGGGGGTGCTGCGCCAGGCAGCAGCCCCTCCTGTCAAAGCTAGCCCCCTGTGTGTTCCAGTGGAGCAGCGAGAAGACGACGAGGAGGAGGAGGAAGAGGAAAGAGAGGCTGAAGGCTTCCAAAATGGCGTCCAGGTGGTCATAGAAGAGCTGAGGCAGCTGGGAGCAGCCGCGGGGCCACCTGGACGCTTGGGTTTCTCTCCCGTGCAGCTGGGAGCTGGGGGGCTTGGCGGGGTACGTAGGTGGAGGATTGGGGGCTTCTTTCGAAAAAGTTCTTCAATCCCCCCCCCACACACACACACAAAAACCCACACGCACACAATCCCCGTGTCCCTCCGGTCAGGCACAGATGGCCTCATGAATATTTGATGGCCTCTCTTGCCTCCCCTGCCAAAGACCTGCTCAGGAGAGAGGCATTCTGGGAGTCGCGCCAAGCTCTGCTTTGCTGTTGTGGCCTGGGGTTGAGGGGCTCTGGCAGGAGCTGAAAAGTGTTATGTGTGTGTACGATCCCGAGGCTGGGATAGAAGGGGGACTACGGCCGTTAGTGGTGATTGAGGGGCACTGGCAAAACCAGGGACGGGGGAAATTCAAGGTTAGTGGCAGAATGTTTTCACGCACGATGCTAAAAGGCGCCTTTGAGCTTCCCCTTTTATTTGTGTCAAGTGTGAATTTGGTCCGCGTGTGTGGGGGGAAGCATTTTTGATATCTAACGGACGTTCTGGCCAATGCGTGTTTTATATTACCAATGCAGACCCGTTGAATAAAACAAAGTCTTTCCTTTGTGACCGTGTATGCAGGAAGAAAGCCATAGGGCAGGGGTCCACGACATTTTTGAACCTACAGGCCCTGTTAGGAATTCGTGCACAGTGTGAGGGGTGCGCCCGCAAAATGGCTGCCGCAGGCGGCATAGCCAACTGCGAAATGTCAGGATGAGATTAGGCGTAACTCTGAATGATAGCAACTCTTCAACATTTCAGGCAGAAGCTCTGCTTTAAAAGATGCCTTTTGTAATGGACATATTATTTTGAAATATTGCCTCAGCTTACTGTCAGTCACACAGTGAAGATCTTTGTGCTGTGGTGGCAGCTGCTGACAAAGCAGTGTTGTTGTTATTTTAAATCAGCATGGGCCAATCAGAATACCTGCTGGGGAAGAGCCCTGGGCACTTGGAAAGGCGCCAGCAGGAGCCAACGTGTGTGCCATGTTGGGGACCTCTGCTACAGGGCAACTTTTTCAGGCACAGAGCCCGTGTCTAGGATAAGTGGCTGTAGAAGTGGGGTGGGGAAACAACACCAGAGTTGGAAGGGGCCATCGTTTGGGACTGAGGGCCACTGCTCTGGGCTGTTCAAATCTTTCTGTTCTCAGGTAACGGAAGAATCTCCCACAGTAGATCCCTCCATGCAGCGGGTCTATGCTACACCCTCTTCTCCTGTCCCTCAGACAACTCTACCGCCCCTGGATGATCCTTCTCTCTCTTGCCCTGAAGTGTCTCCCAGCAGCAGCACCCTGGAGGATGCGATGCACGGGGAGCCACGTTTTTCTCTGGGCTTTGCGAGTCTCCCTTGCAGAAGCCGAAACATTGGACAGAAGAATGCGAGGCGCAAGAGGGACTTGGTCCTATCAGTGAGTTGACTTCTTTCTTTCTTTCTTAATTTATATTTTTTAATTTCATTTTTCAGAGTGAAGAAATAACAGTTTACATAGAAGTGTTCAGAAACAATAAACATAGATAACACCAGGGGTCATTTCGTAGAAAAAGAGGTGCAGGAGCTCATTAGCATAACTCATTTGCATGTGCCAAACCCCCTGACATCACCGGAAGTGTGTCAGAAGGCAACACCCACTGCTCAGGCTCCACTGGACTGTTTTGGATTGCTAGCTATTGGTGGGGGGGGAGGAACGTGCAGATCTGTCCTCCCAGAGGAGGGAGAGCTTGTACCTGAATAAAACTTGGTCTTAAAGGTGCCACTGGACAGTTTTGGGCCGGGGGGGGTGGCTCTGCGACTTACCTGGCTGCTTCTTGCACTGACTGAGGGCTGCTGGGAGCAGGGGGCGGGGCTTGTTGCATGTGCCCGCCCCCTGGGCTCTTTACTGCCGGAGCTCTGCTCCTGTGCGCTCCCGCAGGAAATGACCCCTGGATAACACTGAATATTAGAACAATAAAATTTGTTGAGAATCTTCTGTGTTCATATTTGTTTTACACAACCAAATAGTCTAGTTTTTCATAACCATATTATCCTCCTTTGGACATGTAAACAGGCTATCCTATGTTGAGCTTACACTTTTAGTATAGACTGGTCTGAATCGGCAGTTGAGTGTTGATACCTACTTCCACATAATGTAAGAGAGCAAGTGTGTCAACTTCTTTAACTGGCTGGCAGAAGAGATTCTTTTGTGCAAGGGACCAGGGGCTCTGCGGATCTTTATTTGAAATTATTTATTTCCAGTTACTTTGCACAGGAGTACTGCTCCACGTTAATAGCTTTGGTCTGTTGAGTTAAAGCTGGGGTTCAGTTCCTGATCTTTCTGTTTCCTTTTCCAGAAACTGGTTCATAATGTCCACAATCACATTGCCAATGACAAGAGGTTTGACGGCTCTGAGAGGTGAGTTTTGGTTGGGGGTTGTCTGTTTCCATAAGAAATACTCTTATGTTTTTATCCTGCCCTCTCCACCGAGGAACTAAGGGAGGCATATCTGACCGATTCCCCATGAGCAGCTGTGCTGCCGTTGCTCTTCCGTTTCCCCCGGTTCCAGGGCTATTTTTGGGCAGGAACGCACAGGAACGGAGTTCCGCTGGCTCCCAAGTTGGCCACGCCCAGCAGGAACTCATTAGCATAATAGGCCACACCCAACAGCAGAAACTCATCAGGATTGGCTACATTAGGGGTGTGTGGCCTAACATGCAAAGGAGTTCCTGCTACAAAAAAAGGCCTGGGTTTTGACCACAAAGAAGGTCAACAGAATAAGCAGCAAAAGGTGGCCGTGGCTGGATGACCACACTTCTGGTAACATGGGTGTGTGGCCTAATATGCTAATGAGCTGTGCTGTCAGGGCCGTGGCCTAATATGGTAATGTGTTTCTGCTGTTGGGTGTGGCCTATTATGCTAATGAGTTCCTGCTGGGCTTTTTCTACAAAAAAAGCCCTGCCCGGTCGTATTGGTCAATTTCACACTATTCACTGTGCAGCCACATTTTGACCCGCATCTCCCCCCGATTTCCCCCGCATCTTCTTGATTCTGTTTTTTGAGGCTCGAGAAGACGAGGAGTAAATCGGGGGGAGCAAACAGTGTGAAATTGACCAATACGACCAGGAAAACGGAAGAGCAACGGTGGCACAGCTGCTTGTGGGGAATTGGTCTATGATTTTTGCCTTTCCACTTTAGACTCACAAAACCCCCCGTGAAGTAGGTTCTGGGAAGAAAGTGAGGGACTGACCCCAATTCATTCAGGGAGCAGTATGCAGCGTGGTTGCAATCTAGCCATGAGACCACACTGCCTCAAAATAAGGTTCTTACGCTCTTAACAACTATCGAGAAGGCAGAATTTCAGTAGGTGCAGCGTCTCTTCTCATGTACGGCGTCGGCAATAAAAGAAACTGGATCAAATTCCTCTCCTGTATTGATCTGGAAGCCCTAATTTGTCCTGTCACAAACCCAGTGTCCAGAATGTGAACCTTCTCTATTGTTGTTCATTAGTATCTCAAGATTCAGGTTCACTTTACACCACTTAATTACACCTTGGTGGAAAGTACCATCAAGTTGCAGCAGGTTTATGGTGACTTGGTATGGTTTTCAAGGCAAGAGCAACCCAGGACTTCTTTGGTGGTCTCCCATCCAAGTACTAACCTGGGCTGATCCTACTTAGCTTCTGAGATCTGATAAGACCAGGCTAGCCTGGACTATCTGGATCAGGGCTAGTTACCGCTTAACAAGCTTTAATCTTGCCTACTCACAAATGGTTTAAGGAGTGGTGAAGGGCAGATTTCTTCTCTTCCTCCACACACATGCATGCTGTCCTGGGAAATGGTTATGGTGGAAGTAGGAACTAAAATGAGCATCATGTAGAAGAGGGCTCCCCAACCTTTTTGAACCTCCAGGCACCTTTGGAATTCCGGCACAGCACAATCTTTGCAGCCACATTGGGAAATCCTGATGTAGAGTGAAGGGCCCCCAAAAATGCTCAGGAGAAAGACAGGCATATAAAAAGGTAAAGGTTTGTGGTGCTCATCTCTGTTTCCAAGCCGAAGAGCCAGCGTTGTCCGAAGACGTCTCCGTGGTCATGTGGCCAGCCGAGGCGCACGGAACGCTGTTACCTTCCCACGGAATTGGTACCTATTTATCTACTTGCAGTTTCTTGCTTTCAAACTGCTAGGTTGGCAGGAGCTGGGGCCAGAGACGGGAGCTCACTCCATCACGCAGCACTCGGGTCTTGAACTGCCGAACTACAGACCTTCTGGTCTGCAGCTTCAGCGTCTTAACCTCTGAGCCACAGGTGCCACATTGGGAAATCCTGTTGTAGAATGAAGGGACCCCAAAATGCTCAGGAGAAGGACAGCCATATACATATTTTAAATAAATTAATAGATTGAAATAAAACAAGAGTCAAAAGTTACTTGATCTTGCATATGTGTGTGTGGGGTATATTCTGTTCTGTTTTCTAATGCAGGGCAACTTGGGTCTCACCTTCTTCTCTTCCCTAATTTAAAGCCCGATTGAACCACGATGTTTGGCTGCGGCTGAAGTGCTTTCCCGTGGGACTTTTGCATTTGCACAGAGTCTTGTTTAAACTGGGTTGCTCGCTTGGGAAGGGCATCGGTCCAAGACAAAAGACCCTCAGGAGAGTGCTTTCGCCTTGCCAACTTCACATTTACATCCAGCCCTAACGCATTATATCCGACGCGATTTGGTTGGCGAGAATGGCCAGGCTGTGTCAGGTGTGCCAGCATTCACTTCTTTCTCCCTTCTCTCCCTCCCTTTTTTCTCTTATAGCATTAAATCTTCATGGAATATCTCTGTGGTGAAATTCTTGCTGGAGAAACTGAAGCATGAATTGGTATCAAATCACCACAATTATACAGACAAAGAGCTAAAAGGTAAGATGGGGATGAATAAAAAAAAATTTCTTCCCGCATTGCATTTCTGGATGTTATTGCTATGGTGTATCCAAAACAGAAACATTTCCATTCCTCTTTCTCCCCCCGCCACAACAGTCCTTTCCAATCCTTTCTTTTAAAAGGCGTTCTTGGCTGGAATTGAAATAAACATAGTTTTTGGAAAGGTTTCTCCAACAAATGGGGTTATGTGTGCATGTGTTAACTATGGCGTCTATTGATAATATTTGTATTTTGTGTGTGTTTGTTTATTATTTACTACTTATTTATGGATTTTATACCTCTCTGCCCTCATCCGGGCCACCAAGCCACCTAACAGATTTAAAACAGACATAATAAAAACAAAACATTAAAACCAAGCTAAAACACACATATAAAAGCAACAATTAAACATAGGCAGCTAGGAGGAATCAATGAGGAAATGGCAGGTGAAACAAAAAAAGTCTTTACCCTCTGGTGGAAGAAGAAGAAGAGATTGGATTTATACCCCGCCCTTCACTTGGAGTCTCAGGGTGGCTTACAAACTCCTTTCCCTTCCCCTCCCCACAACAGACACCCTGTGAGGTAGGTGGGGCTGAGAGAGCTCTTGACAGAAACTGCTCTTTTTCAAGGACAGCTGTGCCAGAGCTTGTGACTGACTCAAGGTCACATCAGCAGGTGCAAGTGAAGGAGTGGGGAATCAAACCCGGTTCTCCCAGATTAGAGTCCGCACACTTAACCACTACACCAAATTGGCTCTCTGATATGGAAGAGGGCAAGAGAAGGGGACAGGCGAGTCTCCCTGGGGAGGGAGTTTCAGAGTCTAGGGGCCGTGACCGAGAAGGTCCCCTCCCAGGTATCCACCTGCCAAATCTCAGAAGGTAGGGGTGCCCAAAGCAGGGCCTTGGATGATGACCACAGTGGTTGGGTAGATTAGATGGTCTTTCAGGGATACTGGTCCCAAGCTGTAAGGTAAAGGTTTCCCTTGCTTGAAAGCCAGTCGAATCTGACTCTAGGGGGTGGTGCTCATCTCCGTTTCCAAGCCAAAGAGCCAGCGCTGTCCAAAGACTTCTCCGTGGTCATGTGGCCAGCATGACTAGACGCTAAGGCGCACGGAACGCTGTTACCTTCCCACCGAAGCGGTATTTATTTATCTACTTGCAATTTCTTGCTTAAGAATTGCTAGGCTGGCAGGAGCTGGGACCAGGGAAGGGAGCTCACTCCGTCACGCGGCACTCGGGTCTCGAACTGCCGAGCTACTGACCTTCTGGTCTGCAGTGAAGTGTCTTAACCACTGAGCCACCGTGGCCCCAAGCTGTATAGGGTTTTAAAGGTCAACACCAGCATTTTGAATTGTGCCCGGAAACAAATGGGGAGACTATGTTGATGGGCCAATACTGGAGTTGACGTTTCTGAACACGGTCAGCCCCACAGAGAGTAACAATGCTGTGATCTGGATGGAACCAGGGCACACACCCCAGTGGCCAGTTCTTTTTCTGCCCAGGAGAGACTTATAGTGGTCGGTACAAGGTACCTGGTCTACATAAAACTTTTAAAGTTAACATTCCGGCCTGCAGCTTTCTGTACCAGTTGACGTTTCTGAACACTTTTCGCGGTCAGCCCCACAGAGAGTAACAATGCTGTGATCTGGATGGAACCAGGGCACACACCCCAGTGGCCAGTTCTTTTTCTGCCCAGGAGAGGCCACAGCTGGCAAGTCTGAGCTGGTAAAAGGCGCTCCTTGCCATAGCTGTCCGCCTGCTCGTTCAGCCATCAGACTGGACGCAAGAGCAACTCCGAACAACAAACCTGTTCCTTCAAGGCGAGTGCAGCCTCATCCAGAACGGGTCCAAGGTCAGACCCTCCACTCCCCAGTAACCAGGGGTCATTTCGTAAAAAAAGTGGAGCTCATTAGCATAACTTATTTGCATATGCCACACCCCCTGACATCACCGGAAGTGTGTCGGAAGGCAACACCCACCGCTCAGCCTCCACTAGACTGTTTTGGATTGCTAGCTATTGGGGTGGGGTGGGGAATGTGCAGATCTGTCCTCGCAGAGGAGGGAGAGCTTGTACCTGAATAAAACTTGGTCTTAAAGGTGCCACTGGACTGTTTTGGGCTGAGGGGCTGGGGGTAGCTCTGCAACTTACCTAGCTGCTTCTTGCTCTGACTGAGGGCTGCTGGGAGCAGGGGGTGGGGCTTGTTGCATGTGCCCACCCCCTGGGCTCTTTACTGCCGGAGCAGGAAATGACCCCTGCCAGTAACTCATCTTGTTGGGAATGAGCTCAGATTATTAGCCCACATCTGTTCCAAATCTGCCTCTAGCTCAGGGTTTCTACAACCCTTCATTTCATTTATACCCAACCTTTCTATCCGGGGGGGGGGGGGC
>NW_015159767.1:291341-301739 GCF_001447785.1 Gekko japonicus
CCGCTTCCGGCCCTCATTCAGGCAGGAGGAGGCAGAAGAGGGAGGGTAAGTTGCTTCCTCCCTGCCTCTCCCCACCCCTGCCTGCCTGGGGCCAGGGAGGGCCTTCACGGGGCTTCCTTGCACTCCCGCCAGCCTTGCAGGTCCGCTGCCGGGCCCCTCATGGGGCTCGGGAGTGGAGCTGCAAGGTCGGCAGCGGCCGGGACCATTGGGGGCGGGGTGTGTGCCCTTATGACACACTTCTGGTGATGTCAGGGGTGTGGCATATGCTAATGAGTTATGCTAATGAGTTCCCCTAGCTCTTTTTCTACGAAACGACCCCTGCATACAGTCATTAATTAATTACCACTACACCACATTGGCTCTGAAATGCTGGTTGTTTACTTCCATGCTATATAGTCTCCAGTCATTCATCTGCCCCTCGTTCCCGTCACTCTGCTTTCCCGACTTGTGATCACCTCACTTTTTAAAACTCTGCTAGGAGCCTGCGTGGCCTACTTTCTGACGAAGCGGCGCGAATACCGTAACTCACTCAACCCCTTCAAAGGTCTCAAAGAGAAGGAGGAGAAGAAACTGCGCAGCAGACGCTATCGGGTAAGCCAGAAGTGCACCTCTCCATAACTTCAAGGGCTATTCCTGCACTATTGTTAACTCAAGAGGGCCACACTGCTACGTTAACTGCCGAAAAGGCACGTTTGTCAGATTTTTAATCCAAATACATGTGTACATCCATTTGATTTTGGGATATTTGTAAACGAATAAAGCAAACATAAAATTCAGACTGCAGTGCGGGAGGCTGCTGCATCAGTATTCTTGCTCACATACCTCCGTTCGACAGATGAAGTTAGAGGCTGCATTCAGAATCGCAGATTAAAGAGAAGCGTACACAAACCCAGCTTGTTTGTGAGTTTGCACACAGGCCTGTTTTCTCTCTTCTCATACTGAGAATTGCAATTCAGTCTTAACTTCAGGACGGCCCCGTAGCTAGGGAATTCTTTGGGAGGGGGCCTCTGGGGGCCCCGCCAGCTAATTAAATGAAAGTACAGTGCAGGTGGTAAGTTGGAGCACTTTGGGGGCAGCCCAGGAGGGAGGGGGCTCAGAAGAAACACTAGGGGGCCGGGCCCCATGTTAGCTACGGGCCAGCTTCAGGTGTTAGTCTGCCGGGTCCTACCTGGCAGCCAGGGGCAGGGGGGGGATCCTTGGTCCTCATCGGGATCTTCTGCTCAGTGACGTCACCCTCACCGGATGTGATGTCATCACATTGCTGATGTCGGGTGTGTGTGTGTGTGATGCTTTAGTTTCAGGGCAAAACATTTGTTAGCCAAGTATACCTCACTGAGCTCCACCCCCAAATCTCGAGGAACTTCCCAGCCCAGAGTTGGCAACAGTATTTACACATGATGTACAAATATAGGCGCACGGGTTAACCAGAGTCAGTTTGCTCCTCACTAAGTAGGATAATAAGCCTGATTTAAATCCTAGTTTTAGGATCCCGACCCAGTTAGTGGTGACGCGGGGAGATAATGCCCGTTAACCTGTCTTCATACATCCATGGTAACTGAAGTTACAGTTTATGATTCTCAGTGCAAGAATGTTAGGGTGAAGAGGGAGGTGCATATGAGATAAACAACCACCTGGGTTCTTGCATGTTTTTCTTTAGCCACATCTGAATGTAGCCAAATGCTCCCTCTAAGCTGTGGAGTCTTGTGAGCAAAAATTCTACTTTGCGAGCTGCTGGCATTAAAGTTGTGAGCGAGCGATTTGGCTGCTGCATCAGTTAGTTTGCTCTGGAGCCCTCCTTCCTGAGCTAAGACAAAAATGCGGGAGCCCGAGGCTAAAAAACTGTGAGCTAGCTCACACTAACTCAGCTTCGAGGGAACAGTGGCCATAGGTACCAAGCAGTGCTAGCATTCAGAAAACCATGCTAGGAAGAGATGCTACAACTCTTTTTGCTTTTCGAATTTAAAACATCTTGCAGCTTTACACGTCACAGTGTATACAGGGTGGGTCCGAGGTCCCCTCACTGCGTAGCTGTCACACCTGTTTTCCTAAATTCCCCCATATGCGGTGCCTAACTTGGATTGCAACAGCAGCATTCTTGAAGAAGGGGCTTCAGCCTTTCCCCCATTTTGTGGACCTGAATTATCTGGGGTGGGGTGCTGTTTGGCCCATTGGGGAAAACCACGAGTGTATACCTGGGTTCACCAACAGGCCACATAGCACACTCCTGTGACCACTGCAAGTCGTGAAAAATGGCAGAGGAGGAAAGACTGAAGCTTCTCCATGCGTACCACGGTCATAATGCAAATCAGACAGTGTGTGCATGGGAACTGAAGATAGCCTGTGAATCACATGTGAATGTTAAGCATGGTAGGGACCTTGGACCCAGCCTATATATTCCATAATGTATGAAGAGTGGTCTTGGGAGCAGTGTTCCCTCTAAGCTGAGTTGGTGTGAGCTAGAGGTTTTTTGCCTCTGGCTCACACATTTTTGTGTTAGCTCAGGAAGGAGGGCTCCGGGGCAAACTAATTTATGCAGTAGCCAAATTGCTTGCTCACAACTTTAATGCCGGTAGCTCACAAAGCAGACTTTTTGCTCACGAGACTCCACAGCTTAGAGGAAAAGATTGCTTGGGAGTACAGCTGTAATCAGAACTTTCGATGGGGGATCACGAGCCCTTTATGGAGAAGAGGTATCTAACGTAACATTTCTTTTAAAAATATATACAAATGCCCTGTAATAATACTCTCCTGTGAGTCCATCTGTGATATGTGCATGCTGAATACATTCTATCAGTCGCATCAAATAAAATGTAGTTTAAAATTCAGTTTAGTTTGGATCATTAATACACGCAGTGATCAGCTTTTATTGTTCGTCTGTTTATTGTTCATTACATTTGAATTCCGACTGACTTCAGAATAAGCCAGGTTTATTTGAACTAGATGGGATTCTATGACGGTTTACAGTCTGATTCTAACAGTGCTAGAACAGAATTCCGCTAAATTCAATTATTGCTTAAAGCAGCAGTCCTGTGCACAATTATTTAGGATTAAACATCTGAGTAAACATGCATAGGATTTAGCTTCATAGATGTTTCAAGCCACAGCATTCCTTCATGACCCTACGCATATTTGTCTGGCAGTAAGTGGACTGAACTGAGCTAGACTTTCTTCAACTGAAGGCAGAATTTTAATGGCGATTTGCTTATTTAATGAGTATGATCAAATACGTTTTTCAGACTGAAAGAGGAAAATCCCGTTCCTGGCTTGTGGAGCGTCTATAAAGCATGTCATGCCATTAAGAGACTGCAGGGGAGTATCAGTTTAGGATAAAGGTTAGAGAAGAGGAGAGCAAAATGTGCCAAGGAAAGAGGGGGCTCATTAAAATGATGGTGAATGTTAAGAAAGCTTTTAAGCACAATGGATAAGACCGTCTGTCAGCAATGCCTTTAAAGCTGCAAACTCACGAACACTTACTTGAAAGGAGATCCTACTGAATAAAATGGGACTTGTGCGTGAAAAGGGGCCATCAGGTCACAGCCAGTAGGGTTTTCAAAGGAAGAGATAAAAGAGAATTGGTCTGCCAATTGCCTGCCTCTGTGTAGCAACCCCAGACTGCCTTGTTGGTCTCCCATCCATAGCTTCCTTACCTGGGCCAGGTAAAATGGGACTTCTAAGTTATGTATAAAATTGTGCTGCAATGGGTGTGTGTGCATGCCATAGGGTGCTCTCAGCCAAAAAGACATGACTTGATCAAGCTTGTTAAATAAACCGTCACTTTACTTCCAATTAGCTCTCTACCTAAGAGAAAAAGACAAAACCAAGCAACTTGGATCATTTAGCCTGCATTCCACTTGTTCTCCACGGCACTTATCAAAGCAGCAACAATCTTCCTTTGCAAAGATACCTGTTTGCATTGCAAATTGCCAGTCTGGGAGTGAGAGCTCTCTGCTGCCACCCACCAGTTCCTGTGCTTGCCGACGAAATGCTTCATAAGGGAGAGCTGTGACCTGCACATCTGCACTGAGCAGCTTCCAGGGGTTTTTATTTATTTTGTGTATTTTTGCATTTGTGTGCGCGCACATGCATGTGCGTGCCTGTGCTTGGAAGTCATGGTGACCTCTGGCGACTCCTACTGGGGTACGTTGGACGTTCAGAGAAGTGGCTTGATAGCCTGCCGCTGCTCCCCGGCCCTGGTATTCTTTGGAGGTCTCCCATCCAAATACTTTCAGGGTCGGCCCTGCTTTGCTTCCGAGATCTTCCGGTTTCAGTGAGAAGGTTGGCCACAAAGAATGCATAACTGAGATTCACCCAGGGTCTGAAAATAGGCAGAGGGCTGCAATACTCTGTTTGTCGGGGTCAGTCCCTGTTTTCTCTTGCCTGCCCCTTGTAAATGACGGTCCCCATTTTGTCCCTCTTTTTGCCTTGTTAGAATTTTGCTGGCATGAGTTGCTAGAACTGCCGTGCTTGGAGGTTCACCTCCCTTCCCAGAGAGGAATGTCTGAGTGGGTGTATCTTTTGTGCAATGCGTGTGTGTGTAAATGTATGTGTGTGACTAATTAGGGCTGCCAGCCTTGGGGTGGGGGGGCTGAAGATCTCCTGGAATAACAACAGAGATCAGTTCCCTTTGCTAAAATTACTGCTTTGGAGGGTGGACTCGATGACATTATACCCAAGTGAGGTCCCTGTCCTCCCCAGGCTCCACCCTCAAATCACCAGGAGTTTCCCAGCCTGGAGTTGGCAACCCTGTGTCATGCTCAGCTTGCCACTTGGCACACTGCATTGGTGAAGCTGGATTTCTTTCTTTATTTATAGTTGGCCTCCCTTGCTGAGACCCAGAGTGGAGTTTTGCATTTTGAAAAGTCGGAGAAATTGTTGGATTTTTGATAACTGATAGTAGGATAGTGTTAACGCTTTTCTCAAATGTTTTAGCCAAAAGTACAAAGGTTGTTTTAGCTTTTAAAAGAGTGCAGGACAGGCGAACACAGGGGAGCAGGAAGTACGGCCTTCAGCCCTGTGCGAAGGGGGCAGTGATCCTTGGAATGTATTCTGATACCAAGCGTTACAAGCCATAGGGTTGCTAATTTTGGGTTAGGAAAGTCCTGAAAGAGTCAGTTTGGTGTAGTGGTTCAGAGTGCAGACTCTAATCTGGGAGAATCAGGTTTGATTCCCCACTCCTCCACATGCAGCTGCTAGCGTGCCCTTGGGTCAGTCATAAGTTCTTTCAGAGCTGTTCTCTCAAGGGCAGTTCTCTGGAGAGCTCTCTCAGCCCCACCTCCCTCACAGGGTGTCTGCTGTGGGGAGGGGGAGGGAAAGGAGCTTGTAAGCCGCTCTGAGATGCCTTCGGGTAGTGAAGGGCGGGGTATAAATCCAATCTCCTCCTCTTCTTCTAGAATGGAGGCTGGTGAGGGACAGGGTTTGGGGAGGTGAGGCAACTCAGTGGGGCATAATGCCATCCAGATCACTCCGAAAAGCTGCCATTTTCTCCAAGGCATCTGATCTCTGTAGTCTGGAAGTCCCAAGAATGTCCCAGTTTTCCTCTGAAGTGTCCGTAAAGGTAAAGGTTTCCCTTGCTCGAAAGCCAGTCTAATCCGAATCTAAGGTTGCGGCGCTCATTTCCAAGCCGAAGAGCCGGCGCTGTCCGAAGATGTTTCCGTGGTCATGTGGCCAGCATGACTAAACGCCGAGGCGCATGGAACACTGTTACCTTCCCACCGAAGCAGTCCCTATTTATCTACTTGCAATTTCTTGCTTTCAAACGGCTAGGTTGGCAGGAGCTGGGGCCAGCGACGGGAGCTCACTCCGTCATGCTCGGGTCTCCAACTGCTGGACTACCGACCCTCCGGCCTGCAGTTCAGCGTCTTAACCACTTGAGCCACAGCAGCTCAAGTGTTAGAGGCTGTTTAATCTCATCATGGGCCGTACGCTGTGCGGGTCCAGAGTCTGAGGACAGTTCTGTCGCCCTCCATTTGAGACAATTCGGCAGGAGAATGTGAAGGAAGAACCAGGTTGGGGAGAGAGAGGTTTGGAAAGAGCAAAACGGGACACGTGAAGCCAGCAGTGGTGAGAAACTGCAGGGGTGGAACCAAACATGGTATTCTTAGAATGACTCATTACGCTTTCTCTTCTCTTGCCCACCAGCTTTTCGCAAACCGCTCGGGGGTGGCGCGTCTCCTGGGGCCGGAGGAGCAGCGCTTGTGGCAGGGTGTCACCGAAGAGCTCATGTCGGACGAGGAGGACAGCCTGAGCGAGCCGGGGGTGTGGGTGGCACGCCCCCCGCGGTTCCGTGCCACTCCGCTCACCCAGCTCTGCTACCGGCTCGACGCCAACTCGAAGCACGGCACCAAAGCCAACCGGGTCTACGGGCCGCCCTCGGATCGCTTGCCCTCCGCCGAAGTCCAGCTCCTGCCCCTCCACCTTTACAACGCCCATTTTCAAGAGGAAGAATCCGGGGCTTGCCACAAAGGCTTCTGCCCCGACCTCAGCTCCTTTGTGGAGATCAAGGTGGAAAAGGATGAGTGACCAAAGATGGCCGAGTTTAACACAGCCGCCAGAATAAGGGGGAGTAGAGAGGGCTGTGAGAGACACAACAACTGCCCACCGTAGGCCCTTCTTCAGGATGGGGAGAGATGCAAGTGGTCTGCCAGGCCCTAAATCGTGTTTATGGAATAAGACACCCCGTTATGGGTGAAGATAGAGAAGAGTCAGGGACTGGGGCAGGCAGAACGGGAAAAGAACTCTCCAGAATAAAAAAGGGAGACGTGTATTCAGGGAGCCAACAGGAGAGGCATGAAGTGGACAGGATTACAAAGGCAATCTGATACACACCAGGAGTTCTTATTCAACAGGGCTCCATTACGGGCACGGTGGAATCAGGAACTGGAGAGAACTCTGCAGCTCCTCTCAGGGGGCGTCCTTGAGTACCTGGCGCCAAAATGTTGACAAAGGTTCGCTAAAGAGAGGGGAATTGTTTTCTATTTAGCAGACCTGCTCTTGGGGCTGCAGGGCATCATAGAAGCCAGGGAAACCTCTTGCTGGACATCTTTATTGAGAGCGATGGGAGAAGCCAGGGAAACCTCTTGCTGGGCATCTTTATTGAGAGCGATGGGAGAAGCCAGGGAAACCTCTTGCTGGGCATCTTTATTGAGAGCGATGGGTTTAAAGAGGCGACATAAAAGGTGCTTACGGAACGTATTCGCCCTCTGTTACGTGTCTTTTTCTTGGCTTTTATTCCTTAAGACCCGAGAGGCAATGAATGGACAAACAACTTGGGGAGGGGGGAGAGTGGAGTTTATTAGGGTGCCGAGATAGACGTTTGTACTGGAGCGGGGACATCCCTTGAAACAGAAAGACTTCCTTTCTGTAAACATACTTTCCCCTCCGTCTTTGTTTTTCTGCATGCTAGGGTTAGAGCACAGCAATCTGTAGATTAGAGCAACAGTCCATTGGTCTGGCATAGGGTTTCTTGCAATGGCCAACTAGGTACCCCAGAAATTCTACAAGTAGGGCACAGAGGCCTGTGCGACCAAAGTTGTCCCCCAAAACTGGGATTCATAAGGTTATTACCTCTTAGGTCTAATAGCCATCAATGGATCTGTCCCCCATAAACCTGTCCCCTTTCAAAGGCATTGAAGTGGCAGCTGCCCTCACCTTCTGTGGCAGCAAATCCTGCAAACCAATCAGTCTCTGAGTGGCCAGTTTGGTGTAGTGGTTAAGTGCACCGACTCTAATCTGGGAGAACCGGGTTTGATTCCCTGCTCCTCCACTTGCACCTGGCTGGATGACCTTGGGCAGGCTGTAGTTCTGACAAGAGCTGTCCTTGAAAAAGAGCAGTTTCTGTCAGAGCTCTCTCAGCCCCACCTACCTCACGGGGTGTCTGTTGTGGGGAAGGGAAAGGAGTTTGTAAGCCGCTCTGAGACTCCTTTGGGTAGTGAAGTGCGGGGTATAAATCCAATCTCTCCTTCTTCTTTCTTGGGTATGTCCTGAATCTGTCGCCCATCAGCTTCATCGGGTGCCTGTAAGTTCTAGTATTACCAAGGAGGGAGAAAACATCTTTCTAGCTATCCATGTCCTGCATAATTTTATAAAGTTTTACCATGTCTGCCCTTGGTTCTCCTTTCTGCAAATTACATATGAGGCTGCCTTCTACTGAGTGAAACCCTTGGTCTCTCCAAGTCAATCCTGTCTCCTTTGCCCAGCAGCAGCTCTCTGGGGCCTCCTGTAGAGGCCTGTGTATCACCTACAACCTCGTCCTATTTAGAACTGGAGACTGAACCTGGGACCTTCTGTATGCAAAGCAGATGCCTGACTGTTGAGTCACAGATGCATGCAAAGAACTGCTAAACAACTTAGCTTCAAGCCCATGATCACTTTGGTCACCATTTTCTGCAACACTATCCTTTTTGTGACACCACTGACAAGAATTGTACACTGTTTTCCAGATGTGGCTGCTCCACAGATCTATACAAGGGCATTACGATACCGGCCGCTTTGCTTTCAGTCCCTTTCTTCATAAATCCTTAGCCAAGAATCTGATTTCTCAGCGCTGCCACGGACTGACTTGCTCTTTCCGTTAAACTGCCCAGCGTAACCCCAAAGAGCTCCCTCCTGGTCAGTCGCTGTCGGTTCAGACCCCATCAGCATATATTGAAAGTGAGGATTTTTAACACAATGTGCATAACTTTACCTTTAGTGGAACCTCATTTACTCCGTTGTTACCCTTTGGAGAAATCCTTTTGAAGCTCTTGGCAGTCCACTTGGGTTCTCGTTATTCTGAATAATTTGGTGCCCTGAGACAATAATCCTGCCTGTACCTACTGAGACAGGAGCAAAATGGGATATTTTCTGAGCGATCACTGTCCTCTAGTGGCTTTGTTAGGTAGTGGGAAAGGATGGATGATTCTTTTTTCATGCTGGGCAGGTATTCTGTTGGCATCTGTTTTTGATCCAGAAAAAAAACCCAAAGGTAGAAGGAATCAGCATAATCTCCAGCCTAGCCTTGCTACGACCCTCCACCCCCGCACTAAAGTCACCTGCTCCTCCCAATAGCGCCTCGCCCCTATGTCCGCATCTTCTTAGCATACATATGATGGCTTGCTTCGATGCACGTTCTGAACTCTCTCAGTTGGTTTTTTTTTATAACCACCGCAGAGATTACTCAAATTATAGAATGTGCTGAAAGAACAAAGGAAGAACATTTTAGGCATGCACAAGGATTACTGGAGTTGGAGAAACTGCTGCCTCTCGGAGAGGAGGACTATCAAAAGCAATTAGCCATGATAATTAAACGGAGCCTCCATTCATAGAGGCAGTCTACCCATAACACTGGGCACAAAAACGGGCTGGCTGCAGCTGGGGTCAGAGCACTGGCCTGACTGGAACTTTCCTTGCCTCGTGGCATTGCCTGTTTCGTTTACAAACCTACACTGTTTAAAGCTGCGAGCCTACAAAGTATTCTAAATTTATTTAAAGAACAAAAAACACAACCTTTAACAAGCTTGTTGTTCTTTTTTTCCTTCCTGTCCAAGCAAGGCTCTTCACAGAGCATTGCAAAACAGCAACGAAAGGAAGAAAAAAGGGTTTTTAAAAAGCACTCAGGGCTAAAAACAAAAGGCCTTTATCTCCCATTCTTCAGCAACTCTGTCAGGCAGGTTGCTTATGTAACGTCTCTCGTTTGCAAACAGCAAACTGAAGCAAAGCGACACCGACTTGCCTAAATGGCATTCATCCCAGAGGGGGCAGCCAGCAAGGTAGTTTGCGGCATCAAAAACAAAACAGGCGTTTTGCATCACTTTCAAAACGAAGGCGACGTCGTTCCGGTGTCAGCTGCCCGTGGACTGCAGCCAGCGTCGTCTTCAGAAGCCAGGAGTGGGGCCTCATGCTTGACTGCATGGTGAGCATCGACTCCGAGCATCTGAAGAACTAGGCGGCACTCCGAGGAAACTGATGCTGGAACCAGATGGTGTTCTTTAAAGCCCCCCCCCCAATTCCTGTTTGACTCCCCGAAAGCTGCTCCTCTTCCCGGGGAAGAATTCGAACCCAGCGCTGCCTAGTGCTAGGAACAGCACCGGCCAGCTGAGGCAGGCCCTGTGCACGAAGGCTTCTGTTCCTTTCGCCGTTGCCCGAGAGAGAACTTTGGCCGTTGCGGCTTTTCTCTCCCCTCCTGCCCGGGGACGAGACAAGAGGCACCGGTGCAAGGTGAAGAGGCGCCCCTTTCTGTTGCAAGCACTCATCTCCAAGGTACCCTGCGCTGGCCCGTAGCTAACGTGGGGCCCACGGGGCCTGGCCCCCTAGTGTTTCTTCTGGGCCCCCTCTTTCCCAGCTTGCCCCCAAAGTGCCCCAACCTGCTGCCTGCATTATGCTTTGATTTAATTAGCCGGCGCCCCCTCCCCCCGAGGCCCC
>NW_015159767.1:301833-319540 GCF_001447785.1 Gekko japonicus
CTAGCTGCCCCCGCGACTGATGGACAAGCCAGAGTCTCCACGCCTCCCTGCCACACTGCATCAGCCCTGGAAGGCGTCGGGGGCGCGGCTTAATATTGGAAGGATGCACTGGAGGGCATATCCTGCCCTCAGCTACTGGCACGGGCACCCCCGCGGCTTCAAACTCGACTTCCGCAGAGATGCCGTCGTCGCAAATATTGGCCAGTCAGAGTGTTCGATTAGCGGCTGGAGTCCCGCCTCCGTCCTTTCCCCCTTGGTTTTCATTGGAAGCACCGCCTTTCTTTTATCTGCCAGGCTCCTCATTGGCTCCTTGACTCTGGGCCCCGCCCTTGGCGGGAGGCTCCATCTGTCCTGTCCCCTTCCTTCCCTAAGTTGGCTGGAGTTTGCGGAGCGCGCGGGGAGACTGTTAGAACGTCACGGGGGGGACGGGGACAAAAAGGCGGGAAAAACTTTATTTTCGTCTCCTAGCGGGCGGCTCCCCTCCTGGAACTGGTTTGCCTCAGTGGGACCTGCTGCGTCCTCTATCGCCACTTTCCTCCCGTCCTGTTGAGGACTGTGAAATTGGTGCGTTTTCTGGACAGGAATAATCCTGAAGTCGTGTTGGCCTTTTTTTTTATATTTAAACCAGGAAATGGGAAACTCTTGGGGATGAGGGAACTGAGTTGCCACCATTCCGTTCTTACAGGGGCCCTGTGCTCTTTTGCCTGTTGCACAGCTGCGCTGCACATGCGTTCCAGTGTAAGCTGCACCAGTTGGGTTTCTGCCTGCCCAGCTGCTTTTAAAGGCAGAGGGCTTCTGCCAGGAGAAGTAGCAAGGTGCGAGTGTTTAGGAGAAGGTGGCATGGCCAAAGATGCAAATGGTGGTTCAGGGTGGCGTGAGCATTGCATTCTGGGGGATTGGATGTAGACCCCGGGTTTAGGTTGGCGTGAGTGGTATGGTATGCCCCGTGTCGGAGGGGAGAGAGAACAGAACTTTCTGCTTGGCTGTTGTAAGATTGACGGGGGTGGGGTGGGGTGGGGGGATGACGACTAGGAGACTTGCCTTGATGAGAAAAAATTATTTTTGGTTGGCAGACTTTAAGAAAGCTTTTTTTAAAAAAACAGGTTGGCGTAGCATGCATCGGGAAGGAACAAGCCCTTCCTCAGTTTGAGTGCAGTGGTTAAGTGCGCGGACTCTAATCTGGGAGAACCGGGTTTGATTCCCCACCCCTCCACTTGCAGCTGCTGGATGACCTTGGGCAAGCCACAGTTCTCTCAGAGCTGTTCTTTCACGAGCAGTTCTTGAGAGAGCTCTCTCAGCCCCACCTACCTCACAGGGTGCCTGTTGTGGGGAAGGGAAGGGAGTTTGTAAGCCGCTCTGTGACTCAGAGTGAAGGCCGGGGTATAAATCCAATCTCTTCTTCTTGACACAAGTGCCATAGTTTACACTGGTGCATTTTAAAGATAGTGTCACACCCCTGCCAAGGGGCACAGGGAGGGCCTCCGTCTACTTGGTGTGGTCTCTACGTGAATGAGGGAAAGAAGCATGAAAGAAATAGTCCTCTGGTTTATGATTGGTGGCTTCTATTCGACTGGCTTTAACTTATGATTCTTTGCATGATGCTTAGCATGAGTACCTCCATATTTGACACTGGGTCTGATGTACAGCGAGCCCTTCCAGCGCTCTGTGGTCATCCCCTAATTTATCCCCTCAGCTGGCAAAAGAGACCAACCCCCTTTGTGTACCCCTCTTGCTGGGCAGGACTCAGCTTCTGACTAGTATGCCAACACTTGGGTTTGCATAGTGCTGTTTTTGTAGATTCCTGTACAGGGTTGTACGACCGGTAACCTTAGATTTATCTTTCTACAAGGCAATTCTCTAGCTTCTGGATTCTCTCTTGGTTCTTTTAGCTTCTTCTAACCACTGCCGTCCGCCCTTCTTCTTTCTAGGCAGCTCTGTCTGGTTGAAGAGCTGATGGCGTCTGCCTCAGGAGCTCTGGGTGCTGAGCTGCTGCAGCCAGGTAACATCTTTGAGTTGACCTCAGGTAAAACTCAGGTGAGTAGAGGGGAAGAACTTTTCCCTCCTTCTCACTTTCTGTCCCCACAGGTTCTGGTAGCCGCCTGCCCCCCTGCTCGCTCACTGATGAAGACCTGGCTGCCTATCCTGGTTTGGCTAATCTCCTTATGAGCTTGACGAAACATATGGACTCAAGTGGGCTCAGTACCAACTTGGCACAACAGCTAGAGGAGGTAGGATAATCGCTGTGATCCAGCCAGGCTGTTTTGCGCTACTTAGTCCTGCTGCATGTGTGGTAATGGGTATAAAGTTCACCAAAAGCAAACTTGCAGGCTTTGCCACTGGGAAAAGAAGGTCTTGAAATTGGGGGGCCCATTCCCTTGCAGAATCTCTGAAGGTAGAAGAGAGAGGATAGCAAAGCTTCCAGTGGCCTGTGGTCGGGCTTCAGCATGTTACATATTTATTTTTCCCTTCTCTCTGGCTAGCAAAAAAAATTAGGCAAGGTAATCACTGGTTACATAAGAACATAAGCCAGTGTTGGATCAGGCCAATGGCCCATCCAGTCCAACACTCTGTCACACAGTGGTATTGTATTTGTATGTCTATATGTTTTTACTAGGAGCAAAGCCCATTGTGGAGGAAGACAACGGTCCCTAGCACGGTGCAACGGAGGCGTCCCCAGTCTCCCAATCTCTCCCACTGCTCGACCCCCCCGGAGTCGGGGGGTGAGGGAGTGGCTGGGTGATCTCCAGCCCCCACCCAATAAGAGGCCAGCCAGCTGCATGTAGTTGGTGGTGGCGGCGGCAGGATCAGGCACGGTCAGAGGCGGCCCCCGCGCACTGGAGTGGGCAGTGCGGCCGTCGTCCGGGCGCAGGGCAGCCGGGAGCCAGGCTCATGTGAGGGCGGCGGTGGGAGCGGCTGGGCCGCCCCTCGTCAAATTGCACGAAGGCCGGGCGGCGACGCATGTTCAGGCAAGGGTGGTGGCGGCAGGCAAGGGCCACGGCCCCCCAGTGGTGCATGCAGCCTGTCTGTCGTCGGGCCGCATGCAGCCCGGCTGGCTATGGGCGCTTGGGAGAGGATGGACATGGTGGGTGTTTGGGTGGTGGGGCAAAACTCTGCCACGGTGTCTTCGAATTGCAGGGCATGTTCGCCCCGGCGCTACATCTGTGGGCGGGCGTCAGAGACTGTGGCAAGTGGCCAGTGTCCCCGGCATGAGTGGCGGCTGGCTCAGGCTACGGCTGAGGGAGCGCGTCGAGCGTGGCCACGCCAAAGCAGCTCTCTCTTCGAATCGCAGGGCACGTTCACTCTGGCGCCGCCTCTGTGGGCGGGGGGCAGAGACCGTGGCCAGTGGCCAGCGTCCTCGGCGTGAGTGGCGGCTGCTTCAGCCTATGGCTGAGGGAGCACATCGAGCGTGGTCACCCCAAATTAGCTTTATAATATAGAGATTGTGCAGTGTAATATTTTACATATGCTTTATAAATGCTGCTTTAATGTTTTAAATGCTTAGATCAGGGGTCTCTAATGTGGTGTCCACTGACATCTTTCCTGGCACCTGCCAAGTGTTTTTTGGGCCGGGCTGGGTGGGGCTTTTATCCAGCATGGATTCTTTTGCCAATGGAGATACGATTGTCTGTGCAGATTTTTAAAAATGTCGCTTTGGCAGTAGCTGCCAACGCTGCAACCAGGGATCTTTGCTGTGTGACCGAAGGTAAGCTGGGGTGATCCTTCTGTGGCTGACTCTGTCTCCTGAGGCAGCCATTTTGTGGTGTTGCCCACCATGCTCTGTCAGAATTGTGAAGCTGCCGGGCAGGCTCAAAAAGTCTGGGGACCCCTGGTTTAGAAGTTTGCTGCCATGGGGACTCGATTTGGCTAGAAAGACAGCATAGAAATGTTTCAAATGAATAAATAAAATAAATATATGTGAATTCATTGCAAAGTCTGGCAAAGCATGAGATGAAATTTGACTCTTCTGCACACACACACACACCGTAGAGCATAAATAACAGTGGACAATTTTAAGAATGGTGGGTTTGTTTTATTTTGCTGCATTACCCGTACTGCTGCTCATTCCTTTCTCACTTTCCTCCACCCACAGGCAAGGAAACAATTACATCTCTCCCGAGCAAACTGGCTGAAGTGGGAGGCTCTACACCGGGTTCTTCAGGAGGCCCTGAGGGACTTTGGGTCTGGACTCGCTGCACAGGAGAAAAAAGTAGTGCTTGACAAGAAATGAAAAGTGTCTTGGGGGAATGAATGAATGGTCAAGGGCAGTCAGTAGGAATCTGGAATGGGGCTGGAGATCTTGAGAGAGGGGAGGCTGAAAGGTTTTGACGTAAAGGTTATGGAAAGGAATCACAGTCAAATGTAACTGAGCTCCAAGACGGCTGTTGGATTTGAACAGGGCTTTTTTTGTAGAAAAAGCCCAGCAGGAACTCATTAGCATAATAGGCCACACCCAACACCAGGAACTCATTAACACGTTAGGCCACACCCTGACAGCACAGCTCATTTGCATATTAGGCCACACCCCATGTTACCAGAAGTGTACTCATTTATCCACACCCACCTATTGCTTCTTATTCTCTTTACCTTGTTTGTTGTCAAAACCCAGGGCTTTTTGCATGTTAGGCCACACACCCCTAATTGTAGCCAATCCTAATGAGTTTCTGCTGTTGAGTGTGGCCTATTATGCTAATGAGTTCCTGCTGGGCGTGGCCCACTTGGGAGCCAACCGGAACTCCGTTCCTGTGCGTTCCTGCCCCAAAATAGCCCTGGATTTGAAGAAAAAGCAGTGAGCTGACAAAGCACGTTTGGGGAAGTAGAAAACTCGAGAGGAGTCTAGAAGTACTTGAATTGATGTTCAGGGGTCATATGTATGTGGGGCTGTCTGAGGCTTGTGGAAAAGCAACGGATGGGTGTGGTCAGGCTTCTGAGGGGGTTGACTGGAGGGGGTTTTTTTGGACAGCCCCTTGCAAAATCTCGCTGTGTTGCCTTTCAGTTTTTAGAAGTCTTGGAGCAGCAGCTTTTGGTAGGTGAGCTGAGGCGAATCCTTGACTTTGGCCCTTCTGCGCAAGCTGTGCAGCCGTCCCTCCTAGGTTTGGTGCCCTCTGACCTCTCGGAGCTTCTTCCCCCTAATCAAGTAAGTTAGGCATATTCCCTTTCTGCACTAAGTAAGTGGGATTGTTGAGAGGGATGCCTATGTCGAGGCACAAAAACCACCTGTTGGCGTTGCTTTTACTAAATGGTTCTTTTATTCTAAACATCTGACAAATGGTGGACCTTGCATGGTATGGATTGTGAGCCAGTTTGGTGTAGTGGTTAAGTGCACGGACTCTAATCTGGGAGAACCGGGTTTGATCCCCCACTCCTCCACTTGCAGCTGCTGGATGACCTTGGGCAAGCCATAGTTCTGATAAGAGCTGTCCTTGAAAAAGAGCAGTGCCTGTCAGAGCTCTGTCAGCCCCACCGACCTCACAGGGTGTCTGTTGTGGGGAGAGGAAGGGAAAGGAGTTTGTCAGCCGCTCTGAGACTCCTTTGGGTAGTGAAGGGCGGGGTATAAATCCAATCTCCTCTCCTCTTCTGTAAAGGTGAGTTTAGCAAGTGGCCCGAGGCAAGGAATTGGTCTAGGTGCTGCATCATCTATCCAGCACCTGGTCTTCCAAAAGTTATGTTGATACTAGTTGAAATATATAGGCTTAACTGTCAGGCTCTTAAAGGAATCTTGGGAATTGTAGTTCTGTGAGGGAAATATCCCTCTCTAATGGAATCCAAACAGAAGGTACTTTCCCCACCAGACCCAATGCCAGAAGTTTTATTTCAATAATTTGCAATCTACTAAAGTAGTTTCTGATAACAGTAAAAGTAACGTAAACGTTATAACTCCAGGAAGAAATACCTGCTAGCATGAGAGGGCAAAGAAGAGTTCATTTAGGTTCTGCTCTGTTCTTTCATCCCTGCGTCATAACAGCTAGTTGTATGGATGAGCAGTGGTCCACTTGGGGCGATTGCTTTTCCGTTGCTGGTGTTGGATGTGTCCAACGCTTTGCCTAAAAGCGCTCTAATATTTCCTGTGAACCCTGAAGGGAGGTAGTAGCACTTAAATGAGTTTGTGCTGATGTGGTCTGTGCCTCTGTACTTTGCCCCAGGAGCTGGAGGAGATGCAGAAGCGCCTTCCCGTGGAGTTGGAGAAGCGTCTTAAGCACAAGTGCTCGGCTATGCTGAGTTACTTCTGTCCAGAGAGTGGTAAGACCCTCACACTGCTGAGCTGGGGGGGGGGGTTGCCCTTTCGAGGCGAGGCCCCCAGAAGGAACAACAGAATAGAGAGAAATTGATGGCCCAGCACGAAACTTATTAGGAGTGTCCGCCAGCTGACTTCTCCTCTTGCAGATGGTGCTGGACAGATTCCTCGGGCAACTATGATGGGGTCCCTGGCGGAAAGTTTAGCTGCAGAAAAACAGCGCCTGCAGGAGGCCCGTGATCGGGACCGAGAGCTCATGGGGTTGCTGGAACAGCAGAAGGCTGCCTATCCTCAGGTAAGCAAACCAAAGAGAGAGATCACAAGATGGAAGTTGAGAAGAAGCAAACATCCGTGATGTATTATGCCAAAAAAGTCTCCAAAGAGTAGAAATTTCTTTTTTCTTTGGAGACTTTTTTGGCATAATACATCACGGTTGTTTGCTTCTTCTCAACTGCCCCCAGGTAAGGGCTGGAGGAAAAAGCCTCGCCACTGGGTTGTGCATCTGGTAAGGATGTGAATACTCCCTGCTGAGGAAATCAAAACTCTCTGTCCAGAATTATGCTCATAAGTACATCTGTGCTTCAACTAACTTTGCATTCAGTTTCTTTTTCTTTTTTTACAATATTCAGGGTAGTGGAGGTGGAAACTGGTAGGTACTAGGAATATGAGCAATAGGGGCAGGGCTTTATATATTTATAATATTTCTATGCCGCCTCTTCAGAGTCTTACTCAAGGCAGCTCACAATTAAAAAACATAGCAATATAAAACGAGACATTGGACATAAACAACATAAGGTAAAAGGTAAAGGTTCCCTTGCTCGAAAGCCAGTCAAATCCGACTCTAGGGTTGCGGTGCTCATCTCCGTTTCAAAGCCGAAGAGCCAGCGCTGTCCGAAGACGTTTCCGTGGTCATGTGGCCGGCATGACTAAACACCAAGGCGCACGGAACGCTGTTACATAAACATAAACAACATAAAACTACCCTTAAAAACAGACCTCAGATCAGAAGCAGATCATTTTAAAAAGTGTGTAAGATAAAACCTCTAATAACCAACACTATGTTATCCCGGTGCCTCAACACTGCCTGCATTGGCTTTCATATAGGATGCCAGGCAGCACTTGTTTTAACCACAAACCACCCCCCCCCCCCCAGCTTGTGTCCTTTGTATCTTTTAAGAATGTTTCCTTCTTCAGGTCATATTAGTCCATAGTGGAGGCCGTGCACGGTCACCTCCCTTTTTACTTTTTCCAGGCATTGTCAACATGTTTACTTTCCCCCCCATGATTGCAAGAGCTAGAAACTTGCCTCGAACCCATGGGTTCTATGCTGTGACGTGTGCCTTTCTCCTTGTTTGGCTTCCTGTAGGTCCTGTTACGCTGCTTAGTCCTACTAAAACGCTTTGCCCGTGAATATCGTCTTGGTGCTCAGTCCGAACTTGACTCCCTCAATACCCAGTACCTGGAAATCAAATGCAGTGCCATGTTCCTCAAGATACGGTAAGCTTTTGCCCTCTCCTTTGTGTGCCTGGAAGGTTCTGAGGTTAGTGGAGCAAGAGGTTGAGCTAGGCAAGTCAGGGGTTTATGTATTTGCTTTCAGAACTCCGTGGCTTCCAATATAAATAAAACATATACATTAAAAATTGCTTATGAATGCGGGAGTGAAGAAATAAGAAGTGAGGCAAAAGATTTGTGCCTTAAGCCAAGGTAGATCAAAGATTTCATTCGTGAGAGAAAATTGGAGTCCAGAAGTCATTCAAGCACCATTTTAACCTCTTTCTAAAAAGAGTAGACAGACAGTGTCTGTGAGTGGAGGGTATCAGAAGGTGTATGTCAGAAGTCTGATAGGTGCAAGAGATCAGTGCATGTTTAACTATGTTTTCTGAACAAATTTAATCTGTCGTAGACTTGAAGAATTGAGCGTTCTCTTGGAAACCTATGTACCTGAGAAGGTGGATGTACACCAGGTGATGAGGTTAGTGGGGGAGAGACGGTCTTTGTTTGAAATAATAGAACTCTGCAATGGGTGCGATCCATTGAGTCTTAATATTATGGCAGGAACAAATGCAGTCAACAAAGGGATACCAGCAATGTTCCCTCTAACTGGTAGAGTCTTGTGAGCAGAAATTCTACCTTGTGAGCTCCTGGCATTAAAGTTGTGAGCGAGCGATTTGGCTACTGCATAAATTAGTTTGCTCTGGAGCCATCCTTCCTGAGCGAAGACAAAAACGTGTGAGCTAGAGGCTAAAAAACTGTGAGCTAGCTCACACTAACTCAGCTTAGAGGGAACACTGGATACCAGTACATGATTATTTAAAATATTACTATGTTTATTATTTGGTTATTTGTAGTTCGCCTTTCTAACTGAGACACAAGGGGGATCACATAGTCTAAGTCAAGTACAGTCAATAGACTGAACAGCCAGTGAACATCACAATAGGGTTTGGATTAGAAAATCTGAAAAGAAACCAATCTCAAACAGAGCTGAAACAAAGCATGAACTTCTAAACATATGTTAAGTGGTGTAGAAACTACCCTAGTCTGGCACATACTTAAAGTGATAGGTAGCAATACACTAGCGTAAGCCACATGGTACTCTAATTTGGAAGAATCGGCATGCAGAGTTTTGTGGTGACCTACATTCACACTAGACTGTATTGTCTGGGCCTGGTTAAAGGGACATAGAGGCACTGTGCTTGAACTCTGGTCCCACATTTCCTTGTTCGCGGCCTCCATGCAGTCCTACATGTAAGACTGCAGCTTGTGTCCTTGAGACTTTGATGTGGCACACGGATAGGCTCTTTGTTAAGCCGACTGTAGAGATTGTGATAGGTCAAAGGGAAGCAAGGACATAAATTTCTAGTGCCTGTTTGATAATGTGATTCTCAAATTCTTTGGTTAAAATATAGACTGGGGAATAAGTGAGCAGATCGGAGTCTTTTATGCAGTCTATTGGAGAAGTAGGACAGGAATGGATGATGGAAAGAAGCTTGAAGGCATACAGATGAATGGGATGGGAAACGTCATTCCATACATTGCTCTGTTTTGCAAGAGCTTTGGCAACACCCTGGTAATTAATTGTTTTCTTTCCAGGGACAGACTGCAGGCAGCCATACGCCAAGAAGAGCAAGATTTAGCTGCTTCCCGCAAGATGCTCTCAAGCTATGAGATTCTGGGCCCAGAGTTTGAGGAACTGGTGAAGGAGTATGCCCGGCTGCAAGCCATCATTGAGAACAGGCGCTGGGTGCTGACGGAATTCAACAAAGACTGAGATTTCACACGAAGCGTGGGAAGGGCCTCGTTTGGAATGTTGACCGGTGGATGCATAGTGGCTACTTTATAAAAAAATACTTGCAGGAGAAATGCGAAGGAAACGAGTTAACATCTTGTGTTGCTTATGAAAAGAGCTCCTGGTGGCCATTACCTTGCTGCTGCAACACATCCACTCATACTGTTTTCCCTCCATCCCCCCCCTCCTTCCCCCAAATTGCCAACAGCATGTTGGGCTTTTCTCAGAATCTGTTTCAGCCTCTCTAAAGCACGGATAAAACCCAAGAGGCCTGTACCGATATCCCAAATAACAGAATTTCATATTAGCCTGCTGTGCCTGGAGAAAAAACGCTGTGCCCGTTGATAAGAGTGAATAAATAGTACTGGCTGTAAATATCGTCTTGCTGGCTTGGCTCTTTATTGCAAAGCGAAAACAGAACCAAGAAACCTGGAGCCCTCTGCTTGCAGTCCCTGACCCTGTCTTCTCTCGTTTGCAGATGAAATCTTCAGTTAAATTGTTAACAGCCCAGTGTATACGGTCTTCCATGTTGTGTTATGTGGGTGCTGCACGAAGCAGTGATGTGAAATGATAGGCTTTTGCTGTAAAATAGGCTCGGAATAGGGGCACTTTCTGTCTTCTGTAGTAGATCATGGCCAACTTAAAGAGACTTTCAATGGTTAGTTTCAATCATTAACTCTGTAATGGTTGCTATTTAATTATCTTTGTCTCCATAGTTAAATACAAATCAGAGCCCTTTTTATTGCTTATTAAAGAGGCTAATTTTGTGCCACTGTTTTAAAAATTACCCCTTGGAGGAAAGAAGAAGTGCTTTTCAAAGATAGCATGTTCACCTTTGGGGAAAAAACATATCAAATGGGATTTTGACAGCTCTTCCTAGCGATGAAGTCTGCTAGGAAAGGCCGAAACCTGGATTTTCTGCACATGCCACAGCAGTTGCTAAATGGTGTTCGGGGTAGGCAATTAAATATTCACCGTGTTTCAAATCTGGATCTCGCATAGAGAAGGTTCAATTCAGTGGTGGGGAATTTGGCCTTGGAGGTACTAAAACATTAGTGAAGCTTGGTTAATGTGTATATTTAATGCATATTTTATAGAAAGTAGTTAAGTTGCTGCTATTCCGTAGTATGAGTGCTTAGGCAGAGCCAGAAGCAATTAAGCAGGTGCAGTTTCTCCCATTGGGAGGTCTCTATGGCTCCAGCTGCTGTTTTGTCTCCCTGCAGTTGATAGGAGTCAATGCACAGCAGCCAGGACTGGGGGGGAGGGGGGAGATTTGACTTCACAAGTGGTCCAGCGCTGTTTGTGAAATAGGCATTGTTATCACAGTTTGTAAATGGCTATATCTGTTAATACTGTTAAAAATGGCTATATCTGCAAACCGCTTCACTATGAAATATTAATTAGTCCCTCAGTATATATAAATATTTCGGATAAAAAATGGATTAAATTGTTGCATCGTGTTCAGGTTTTTTCAGTACAGGGGAAAAAAATACATCTTCGAGCCAGCCAGGAGTCGAACCTAGAATCTTCTGATCCGTAGTCAGACGCGTTATCCATTGCGCCACTGGCCCTCAGATGTTTTGTAACAGTTGCGACAGCTTCCCTATATGGACTACGACTGAGGACGTGACTCGCAAGCTGTACAAAAGAAGGGCTTCCTATCGTAATGCATGCTGGGAAACATAGTTCTTCAGTCGAGCGTTCGGAAGCCACTTTTAAGAGCAATGCGCGCTGGTATTTGTAGTGCGAAGAAAGGTTAAAGGTTGCATGCGTTGACCATCGGGAAATAGAGTCCAAAACACCCTCTACTTCTAGGAGCATGATGGGAAATGTGAATTTCGCCTCGCGCGCCTTCAACAAGCCGGGGGGGGGGAGAAAGGCACCTCCTCCTGCCCCGCCCACATCTAGGCTTTTTATTGGCTCAACCTTGACAAGGCTGGTTCCTCCCCTCCCTATGGCTGGGAAAGCTTTCTGTTGATTGGGCGGCTGTCGGAAGTGTGGCCGCTGATTGGCCCGAGTTGCGAAGAAGGCGTGTCCAGCTGGCTCTCGCCTCTCTGTGTGGCGGGCATGGCGGCGACTGCAGCGGCGATGGCGGCAGCGGCGGTGGCTGGAGCGGCAGCAGCCGCAGTGGCCCGCGTCTCCTGCGGGAGGGACTTGAGCTGCGTCCCGGAAGTGGCCGGCACTCTGGGGGCGGTAGCCCGGCAGGGGTGAGAGAAACCACGTGGTACTCCTGTGTGACCTCTGACCCCAGTTGCTAAGCCCCGGTGACCAATGAACCAACCTGGGGGGTTTGTGTGTGTGAGGGGGATGCTCTTTTGAATTGTACTCCTACAAATATTTATCACGACTAATTGTCCATTGTGGTGACCTTTGACCCCAGGACAGAGAGGTCATACTCCCTGAGCCTGCAAGAGGTCATGGCTGACCTCAACTGATGCTTGTCTGGTAGGGCTGCTGTCTATGTCTTTATCTGATGTACAGCAGGTAGAAACTCCACAGGTGATGCTTTCCCATCATAGAGATGGCAGGGATGGGAAATATGCCCACCATATAAGTCTTAAAGGTGTAGGTAAAGGTAAAGGTAAAGGTTCCCTTGCTCGAAAGCCAGTCGAATCCGACTCTAGGGTTGCGGTGCTCATCTCCGTTTCAAAGCCGAAGAGCCAGCGCTGTCCGAAGACGTTTCCGTGGTCATGTGGCCGGCATGACTAAACACCAAGGCGCACGGAACGCTGTTACCTTCCCACCAAAGTGGTACCTATTTATCTACTTGCAATTTCTTGCTTTCGAACTGCTAGGTTGGCAGGAGCCCTGCCTAAAGCAAAGGTGTAGGAGCCCTGCCTAAAGCAATGGTGGCAACATGATATCTGCCCCTTTGCCTAGCAAGTATTCATGTATCTGAGACTCAGGGCAAATTACGTAGGGTACTCAACAGGATGCAGCATCCAGTGAACAGTATAGTAAGGTTTGGACTGCAGAAACCTGAAAACAAACAGATGTCTCAAATAGAGCTGGAAAAAAGCATGAGCTTCTAAACATGGTACGTTAAGTGGTGTAGGAAATACCTAGTCTGGTACATACTTACAGTGGTAAGCAGCCCTTAACTCTTTATCAATGCAGCTTTCTGAGACGATTTCAATATAGTACAGTCCTATTTATCTGTCCAAAAAATTCACTCTTGAATGAAAACTAAAGCAGGATGCTTTCAGTTGGGCCCCATGCGTGAAGAGAGGTGGGTGGAAGCCCAAACATGTCTCAGGCAAAGAAGTTTGTTACGATTCCAAATCTGACCTGTAAAATTATTATTTCATACTTAAAAAAAAATAATTAATTGATTGGCAGCTTATGGTCTTGTGTTTTTGTCACCAAGCTCTTATCAATTTCTTCTACCCCCAATTTCTCAATCCACAGGTTTGATTTCCTCTGCATGCCCATTTTCCATCCTCGATACAAGAGGGAGTTTTTCCTGGAACCACCTAAGAGCCGGTCGGGTCCCCAGACCCGCTCTGACCTGCTGCTCTCAGGAAGAGGTGAGAACATCAAAGGCCTCGTTGCTTTGATGGATTTCTATTTCTACTGACCAGACGAGATTCAGTGCTTGCTTCCTTTAAGAAAAGAAAAGAAAAAAGAATCCGTTCCGTTTATCTCACACCTATTCTGTGGCACTTCGGGGGGGTCACAAAAATTGCACCGAGAACTAAATTCCCTGTTAAAAGCAGGGCTATTTTTGGGCAGGAACGCACAGGAACGGAGTTCTGGCTGGCTCCCAAGTTGACCACGCCCGGCAGGAACTCATTAGCATAATAGGCCACACCCAACAGCAGAAACTCATTAGGATTGGCTACATTAGGGGTGTGTGGCCTAACATGCAAAGGAGTTCCTGCTACAAAAAAAGCCCTGGGTTTTGACAGCAAACAAGGTAAACAGAATAAGAAGCAAAAGGTGGGTGTGGCTGGATGACTATACTTCTGGTAACATGGGGGTGTGACCTAATATGCTAATAAGCTATGCTCTCATGGGTGTGGCTGGATATGCTAATGAGTTTCTGTTGGGTGTGGCCTATTATGCTAATGAGTTCCTGCTGGGCTTTTTCTACAAAAAAAGCCCTGGTTAAAAGATCTCTGTATCTGTATGTGTTACCCCACTTTTGCTTAACTTCAGCGTTGCATACAGGGATTGTACAGTGTTTGGGGGAAATATTCAAGCTTGGAATTGGATAGTTGTCTAATGGGAGTAAGTTCATATGAAGCCGTTCTGCCTGAATCAGACCATCGGTCCGTCACAGTCAGTGTTGTCTACTCAGACTGGCAGTGGCTCTCCAGGGTCTCAGGCTGATGCCTTTCGCATCGCCTACTGCCTGGTCCTTTCAACTGGAGACGCTGGGGGATTGAACCCTAGGATCTTCTGCATGCCAAGCAGATGCTGTACCACTGAACCACAGCCCCTCCCCTCTGTTTTTCTGTTGTGGGCAGGTCCCAGAGAATGTCTCTCTGTCTGCCCTGACTGCTCAGTGCTCAGAGCCAGTTTGGTGTAGTGGTTAAGTGCGCGGACTCTAATCTGGGAGAACCGGGTTTGATTCCCCACTCCTCCACTTGCACCTGCTGATGTGACCTTGGGTCAGTCACAAGCTCTGGCACAGCTGTCCTTGAAAAATAGCAGTTTGTGTCAGAGTTCTCTCAGCCCCACCTACCTCACAGGGTGTCAGTTGTGGGGAGGGGGAGGGAGAGACTCCAAGTGAAGGGCGGTGTATAAATCCAATCTCTTCTTCTTCTTCATGTGCTACAATCTAGGAAGGTGCTTTTGGTCAATCTTGAAGGGTTATGCTATATATCTTGCAGGGCTGGCGGCCCTGGACAAGCTGTCTGCCCTCCCCCAGTCAGAGGGTTTTGGCTCTAATCACCATAACCAGTGTTCCCTCTAAGCTGACTTAGTGTGAGCTAGCTCCCAATTTTTTAGCCTCCGACTCACACATTTTTGTCTCGGCTCAGGAAGGAGGGCTCCAGAGCAAACTGATTTATGCAGTAGCCAAATGGTTCACTCACAGCTTTAATGCCAGTAGCTCACAAAGCAGAATTTTTGCTCACAACACTCCACAGCTTCAAGGGAGCACTGACCATAACATGTTGCTCCTTGCCAGACTGGAACACGCTGATTGTGGGCAAGCTGTCCCCATGGATCCAAGCCGATTCCAAGGTGGAGAAGGTTCGCAGGAATTCCGAGATGGTGAGTGAGTCTGCTCAAATGCCATTTCTTTATTGATGTAGAGGACTTTCGGTTCAACAGAAGTCTGTCATTGGCTCCTGGCGGCTGGTAGTTCGGAAGCATCTTGTCTCTGAAAACAGAGATTCCATTCCTGATTACTAAAAGCCTTGGATAGCGCTTTACTCCATGAAACTACGTGTACAAGTGCTGTCAAGTTGCAACTAACTTACGGCAACCCCAGCAAGGGGCTTTCGAGGCAAGTGAGAAGCAGAGGTGGTTTGCCATGGCCTTCCTCTGCAGAGCCTTCCTTGGTGGTCTCTCATCCAAGTACCGACCATGCTTACTTAGCTTCCATGATCTGTCTACTGCTATTGTCTATTTCAACATTCATGTACTGGCTCTGAACCTATAATTGCCAGTCCATTTCGGAGTAAAGAAGTCGCTCTGTGTTGTTTTTTTAAACCTAAAAAAGCCCTAGCACTTTTTCTTGCATAAAGATGCTCCATCCCACCATCATTGTAGTTGCCCTTTCCCCCACCTTCCTCCTTTAGAGATAGATGGAATAAGACTGTACCCGGTATTCTAATGATGGTTCTCTGTGTTTATCTGTCTCTTTGCAGGCCATGTTGCAGGAGCTGAACTTTGGGGCCTACCTGGGACTTCCCGCCTTCCTCCTGCCCCTGACGCAGGCCGACAACCCCAATTTGGCTCGTGTTCTGTGTAACCACATCAATACTGGGCACCATACTTCCATGGTATGTCCAACCATCTCTTCCTTCCTCCTCTTGTCCAGTCTTCACGGAGCCTCGCACATCCACAATACATTTCCCTCACCATGGCTAAGTGTCTCATCTTTATGACACTCTCCTTACTTATCAGTTCCAACCTGTAATGTACTGGCCATATGCCTAAAGCAGAGGAGAGGAGAGCCAGCGACGTCGGTTGTAGAGTGGTAGCTCATGTAAGTGAACCGGGGGAGGGCCAGCACCCAAACTGACCTGGGGGAAAATTCCTTAGGAACATCACAAGAGCCCCTGCTGGATCAGACCGGGGTCCATCTAGTCCAGTGTTCTGCCTTCCACAGTGGCCAACCAGTTCCTTTGGAAAGCCAACACCAGTGCATAGAGGCCAGTGCCACCCCTTGATGTTTTCTCCTGGCACTGGGATTCAGAGGTTGACTGTCTCTGAACGTGGAGGTTCCCTTTAGTCACCATGGTCAGTGGCCACTGAAAGAGCTGCCTAATCCCCTTTTAAAGCCGTCTAAATCCTTCCCCATTCCAAGACTCTGAGCCACATTCAAAACTCATCCCTCAAGTCCTGTCAAGGAGATTTTACTAGGAACTGTGCCATGGTATACGGAGTCTTGCCTGTAGCTGCAACATTTCCTAATTCCCTGTGGATGGTAGCTGGGGGGGGAGGAACCAAAATGTTGTGGGGCTAAAATTGATCCCACTATATCGCAACAAGAGGGGAAGTAGAATAGAAGCAATACATTATATTGCATTCTGTCAGGTAGCTCTGCCATGCTCTTGGAATGTGTGGAGGGGGAAACCACCTTACTCTGCCTGCCTCTGAGTTTCACTGTCTGCGTATGGTCTTTTCCTTGACCTCGGGATGCTCCAGCTGCTCTCAGCTTCTGCTGGGAACCAACGGCTCTTACTTTTGCCCGCTTTCTTTCCCCGCGCGCGAACTTTGCTTATTGGCTTTGCTTGTAGGGGGTGTGTGTGTTTGATTCTAGTATAACTCAGGGTGCCTTACTGTTCCCATGCATTCCTGACACAAACTGTACACATGTCATAGTCCTGGGTGTACCAATAAACAGGATTCTTCCGATGAAGCACTGTGTTGTGCGACCTGACTATTGAACCCTGACACATTCACCAGTTTTTAAATTTAAGGAAATGTATCCGAGTTTCCCCTCCAAATGAACCAAACTGGGTTACAGCAGAAAAATAAATCTATCTACATAAGCCAATAAACAAAAAGCCTCCAACAAACTACTTCTTGAGCTAGTCCTAGATTTGTTTGTTCGCTCATCCACAGGCATGGGCTGCAAATAGAGTTGGCAGCTCCCAAGTTGGGAAATTCCTGGATATTTGGGGGCGGAGCCTGGGGAGGACAGGGCTTAGGGAGAGGAAGGACCTCGGCAGGATATAATTCCATAGAGTCCACCCTCTAAAGCTGCCTTTTTCTCCAGGGGAACACATCTCTGTCTCCTGGAATCACTTTTAATTCTGAGAGATCTCCAGGCCCACCTTGAAGTTGGCAACATAATAATAATAATAATAATAATCATCATCATCATCATCATCTTTCAATTTATTGATCGCTCAATCCTTGCAGAGCTGCCGGCTCTGAGCGATTTTAAAATTACTCATGTGTTGACACAGGACTAACAATGATGGGGGTAAAGGTGGACAACATATATCATTTTTAATCACACACACTTCACAGTTGACAGGGAGTTTGGTCAGCTGTAAGCATCAGACGTGTTCCAGCAGCATTCTTTAGTCGGCGTCATTTGAGGTCGTCAGCATTTTTCTCGGTCGCAGCGCACCACTGCCACCGTCTGGCCGGAATGGCCCATTGCAGGCTTTCCTTTGAAGCTGTGTAGATCTCTCTCGGGTTTTGAGCTTACGAGCTATGAGCCAGGGTCGAAGAAACACGAGCCCTTGCCCCCTTGCCGTATGGCTCACAGTGTGGCATATGCAAATGAGTTGTGCTAATGGGTTGTGCTAATGAGCCCCTGCACCTTTTTTTTCCTACGAAATGACCCCCGTTAGACCTATTATTAAACGACGGGTGCCATCAATCAATAGCGTGATCTGGTGATCGGTCCATAGATCTAATCCTTTATGCGACTGGCACAGGTGGTAGCTGATGGCTCCAGGGGACGGGGCTCTCTGCCTTTCAACTATTGGTTGATGTATGCCTCTGCCCACAACTCAACTTCATTGCTCTTCTGCAAAGGAAGGGTGGGGTGGGGGGGA
>NW_015159767.1:319576-325743 GCF_001447785.1 Gekko japonicus
TTTCCCTCCTTCCTAAAGACTCTCTGGCCACACCCATAGCGTATCTCTAAACCTTTTTCTCCCACTCCCTTTTTTATCCTGCCCCAGTTCTGGATGCGGATTCCACTGCTGGCCCCAGAGGACCTGCGGGACGACTTGATTGAAAACGAGCCTGTGCGGGGGGTAGAGGAGGAGTCGGCCGGCGAGGAGAAGACCTGGCAGTGGTGAGTGAAGACTCGGACGTCGGCAGGAACCTGAGCCCGCTTTAGAAAGGGTGGCCCGCTTGGGCAGCAGAACAGGTTTTCTGGGTTTCTGAGGCAAGACAAGGCCAATCTCTGGTGGAGCCCAACCTAAGACAGCAGCTGGGTGAATGCCGTCTCTTTGAGATGACAACCCTGCTAAGGTTTGGTTATTCCAGGGGGAAATCGAAGTGAGTTAGAAGAAGAAGAGACTGGATTTGGTGTTGTGGTGAAGTGCCGTGTGCGGACTCTAATCTGGGAGAACCGGGTTTGATTCCCCACTCCTCCACTTGCAGCTGCTGGATGACCTTGGGCAAGCCGTAGTTCTGGCACAGCTGTTCTGGGAAAAGAGCAGTTTCTTCTTCTTCTTTCCCGCCCTTCACTTGGAGTCTCAGAGCAGCTTACAGCCTCCTTTCCCTTCCCTTCCCCACAACAGACACCCTGTGAGGTAGGTGGGGCTGAGAGAGCTCTTTCGAGGACAGCTCTTTCGAGGACAGCTCTGACAGAACTGTGGCTTGCCCAAGGTCATCCAGCCAGGTGCAAGTGGAGGAGTGGGTAATCAAACCCGGTTCTCCCAGATTAGAGTCCGCGCACTTAACCACTACACCAAACTGGTTCATGTAAGTGGATCCTGTGCAGAAGTAAATGGGATGAATGGAAGGTGAGAGGTGTTGGAAGTTCCAGATGCAATGTCCTCTGTTTCAGACCTCCAGACTGAGTGGCAAGAGAGACTAGATAGCTGGACAGGCACCCTGACCTTTCTTCCTGTATCTACTCTTCTGCCACTGTCCTCTTTGAAATGCAGATTGTGTTCTCAGGGACCAGTTCCCCTTCCTTCCATTCTCTCACTCACTTGAAGATGAACTCTCTCCCTGCACGCACCAAGAGAGAGACATGCAGCCTTCTCTTGGCACCGTGAGGCAGATGGGCCTCTCGCCTTCTACTTCCATCCTTCAGCTACTAAGTTAGTAATCTATCAGTCTCTGCTCTTTCCTATCCAAAGTGTACTTCTCAAATAAAGAGAGGAATATTTCTCTTTTAAACTTGCAGTGTGGCTCTGTGTAGCTTTGTAAGCTGAGGAGCCTGGTAAAGTGACGCTCCTGCGTTTGCAGCTTTATTGACGCATCCTGCTAGCTAATGGTGACTGGACTATCCACACCAGTTAACCTCAGTAAGAGGGGCCTGTTTTCCAGTGTGGCCATATTAGCTTTCTTGTTCTTTTTTTTTTAGGTGGCACAATTTCCGGACCCTGTGCGATTACAACAAACGTATTGCGGTGGGTGAGTGCCGCTGGGGCAAGATTGGGAGGTGGGGGACGGAGAGGCCTGCCCCCCACGGCAGCCCAATTGCGCAGAGGCCGGGGTGTCATTTCCTGTGACAACTCTTCTCCCTTCTTCTCAGCCCTGGAGGTGGGCCCTGACCTGCCATCCAATCACGTCATCGACCGCTGGCTAGGGGAACCAATCAAAGCGGCCATCCTACCCACCAGCATCTTCCTGACCAATAAGAAAGGCTTCCCCGTCCTCTCCAAGATGCACCAGCGCCTGATCTTTTGCCTCCTTAAGGTCAGCACTTCCCTTTGGCTTCTCCCGACCCCTGGCCGTTCTGTTCCCTTGAGCCAGCTTGGCTGCTTACCTTTGCCCAGTGCGGCCCTGAACAAAGTGGGTTTCCAGTCAAGATCCTTGTCCTCCTTTCCCAGAACTCCTCTGACTACCATGACCTCTTCCTGCGTTAGCCGTTGTTCTCAGTGGCGACAGCATCTGTAGAGGGTGCCGTTAGTGAAGGCTTGCAAGGAATGATGGGGCGGGGGGAAGCAGAGGAGATACTGGGCTTGTGACTCTCCATAACTGTACTAAATTAAATGCTCCTGAAAAAAGAAGATGTTAGATGTGTATGTGAAAAGATGGACGGATGGTGCCTGAAAATGGATGCCTGATGAACTCCAGGTTTTCTACAGCAGGGGTCCCCCACCAGTGCTCCCCCTAAGCTGAATTAGTGTGAGCTGGCTCACAGTGTTTTAGCCTCCGGCTCACACATTTTCGCTTTAGCTCAGGGAGGAGGGCTCCCGAGCAAACTAATTTGTGCAGCGGCCAAATGGCTCGGTCACAACTTTAATGCCGGTAGCTCACAAAGTAGAATTTTTGCTCACAGGACTCCACAGCTTAGAGGGAGCATTGGTCCCCACCAGTGTTCCCCCTAAGCTGAATGAGTGTGAGCTGGCTCACAGCGTTTTAGCCTCCGGCTCACACATTTTCGCTTTAGCTCAGGAAGGAGGGCTCCCGAGCAAACTAATTTGTGCAGCGGCTAAATGGCTCGGTCACAACTTTAATGCCGGTAGCTCACAAAGTAGAATTTTTGCTCACAAGACTCCACAGCTCAGAGGGAGCACTGGTCCCCACCAATGCTCCCTCTAAGCCATGGAATCTTGTGAGTAAAAATTCTACTCTGTGAGCTCACACTAACTCGGCTTAGAGGGAACACTGGTCCCCACCCTTTTTGAGGCCGTGGGCCCCTTGGGAGTTCTGAGAGAAGGTAGGGCGCGCCATACCAAAATAGGCTTCTGCAGGAAGTGGAGCTGCCTCAGGAAACAGAACCAAGCTGAATACCTCCCTCCTCACAGCTCTTGGGAAGAATGACATCCTGAAAGGATACTGACTAAGGAAAGCCCAGTTGCTTACCAGTCGTCCTCACCCTCTAGTGGAAAACTTTCATTTGAATGAATGAAGGAAGCCAATAACAAGACCCACCATGCTTTATGAATAATTCAGCAGGTGCCATCATGCTCCCAAGCACCATGTTCTTCACCCAGAGAGTGATTAACACATGGAATTCACTGCCACAGGAAGTGGTGGCAGCTACAAGCATGGACAGCTTCAAGAGGGAATTAGATAAGCATATGGAGCAGGGGTCCATCAGTGGCTATTAGCCACAAGGTATAGATAGGGACTCTCAGGCTGGGGCAAGGGATGCTCTGTAGTCTTGTGCTGGGGGGGCAACAGTGGGAGGGCTTCTAGTGTCCTGGCCCTACAGACAGGAACTCTCGGTCTGGGGCAAGGGATACTCTGTATTCTTGGTGCCTGGGGGGGGGCACAGTGGGAGGGCTTCTAGTGTCCTGGCCCCACTGCCGGACTTCCTGATGTCACCTCATATTTTTGGCCCCTGTGTGACACAGAGTGTTTGGCCTGATCCAACATTGGCATCTCTTATGTTCTTATGTCTGGGGCAAGGGATGCTCTGTATTCTTGGTGCTTGGGGGGGGGTCAACAGTGGGAGGGCTTCTAGTGTCCTGGCCCCACTGCTGGACCTCCTGATGGCCCCTGGTATTTGTGGCCACTGTGTGACAGTGTTGGACTGGATGGCCCATTGGCCTGATCAAACATTGGCTTCTCTTAGGTTCTTAGTCTGGGGCAAGGGATGCTCTGTATTCTTGGTGCTGGGGGCCTTTGGCCTGATCCAACATTGGCGTCTCTTCTGTTCTTGTGTTGGGGAGCCCTGTTCTGCAGTCTCTGGGGCGGAGTGGCACATGTCTGTCAGGGACACCTGGGGGGGAGGGGCTGAATCGTAGAGGAGCGATGCTGCCATGCTGGCCTTTGCCTGCTGTCCCTTCCCAGCTCGAGGTACAGTTTATCATCACTGGCGCCCACCACCATCCAGAGAAGGAGTTCTGCTCCTACCTGCAGTACCTGGAGTACCTGAGCCAGAACCGCCCGCCCCCTTCTGCGTACGAGCTTTTTGCAAAGGGCTACGAAGACTACCTCCAGTCCCCACTGCAGGTGAGTTGCCGTGTTGTCGTTCAGTCGCCCGGTCGAGTCCGACTCTCCGCGACCCCACGGACCACATCGCGCCAGGCCCTCCTGTTTTCCGCCGTGCTCCAGAGTTTGCTCAGTTTCATGTTCGTTGCCTCGATGACATTGTCTGACCATCTCATCCTTTGCCATCCCCTTCGTCTTTGACCTTCCGTCTTTCCCAGCATCAGGGTCTTCTTCTCCAGTGAGGGCTCCCTTCTCATTGGATGGCCACAGTATTTGAGCTTCAGCTTCAGTCTCTGACCTTCCAGGGAACAGTCAGAGTTGGTTTCTTTTAATTAACTAATTCGCTCTCCTTCAATTCCTGCCGTACCCTTCAACTTTTGGGTCTTTAGGCTCGAGCTCTCTTTTGACCTTGAACTCACAGGGATTGCCCAATGGCAAGTCACTTCCCATTAGCCTTCACTCCTGAAATAAGCATAAGTTAGTTGAGAAGTTATGTTAAACAATCAGCACATGGTATACGCATGTTTGGTTATTTGTACACCTGTTGGGTGATTCTCACTGTTCAGATTATGCACGTTTGTTTTACTTGCTTGAGCGAATGGTCCCACGATGCTACATGCTGAGAGAAGCAACTTCCCAGATTCTATCCCAGTCCGTATAATAGCAGGGGCACGAGAACCAGGGTGGCGTAGTGGTTAGAGTGTTGGGCTAGGCAGACCCAGGTTCGAATCCATTCCCTACTCTGCCATAGAAACTCGCTTTGGGCCAGCCACACAGTTTCAGCCGAACCTGCCTCACAGGGTCGTTGCAAGGATAAAATGGGCAAAAGGAAAAAAGCTACAGAGAAAGGCAGGCTATAAATGAAGTCAATAAATATAAAGACATGAGAGGAAACAGACATGCAAGAAATGCAACGTAACGATGAGCAATGAATGCTTGGTATACAAATTGCACCATTCTATATTCCTGTATGTTTTGGAAGACCACTTTTGTACACAGTCATGCAGTTGCTATGAATTAGATCTGACAGTGGATTTCCTCAGATGGGAAGTAGGGCAAATTTTCAATGATTTCCCCCTCCCACGGCAGACCTCTAACACCCACCTCTTGCTTTTCCTGGGGGGAGGGGGAGAGTCGCCTGTTCTCCACAGACAGCATTTGGGGAGCATTTTGGGTGACAGCGGGCACAGAAAGACACGGTCATGTTCTGCAGACAGAAATCCCCTCGACACCTGCAGAAATTACAGATAGGTTGAAGCCACTGTGACTTCACGATTGCCATCCCCTGGGAATGAACATGTGCATATGTGTGAATGTACAGTGGCCTTGAGGGTTTAGAGCTGCAGGGTCCAAAAGGACACAGGTGGTAAGTAGGACTGAATTCTGTAATCAGAATCCATTGTATAATTTGAGAACCTTTGCGTGGATTCTCTGTTTGGATCCTTGCCCCTCCGCTGTGGCCAGCAGAATTACGATACATGATGCAAAGTAGTAGTAGAAGAAGAAGAGATTGGATTGATACCCCACCCTTCACTACCCAAAGGAGTCTCAGAGCAGCTTACAATCTTCTTTCCCTTCCCCTCCCCCACATCAGACACCCTGTGTAGTAGGCGGGGCTGAGAGAGCTCTGACAGAAACTGCTCTTTTCCAGAACAGCTGTGCCAGAACTATGGCTTGACCAAGGTCATCCAGCAGGTGCAAGTGGAGGAGTGGGGCATCGAACCCGGTTCTCCCAGATTAGAGCCCGTGCACTTAAACCACTACACCAAACTGGCTGAAGTACTGAAGCCTAACTTGGTTTATCGAACTGGGAAGGACTCCAGAAATCCCTTTCTTAATTCAATAGAAGAGAACCTCCTGTCCTCTTTCGCGGACCTACCCAACCTTGAGCAAGGATCTTTCCTTGAGCAGGAAAAGATCACTTCTAGATTAGAGCAACTGCGTTCTAAACGTTTATGTGCCAGCAGGAAATAAGGTTTTTTGGTTTTTTCTTCTCCCCGTAGCCCTTGATGGACAACTTGGAGTCCCAGACTTACGAGGTGTTTGAGAAGGACCCGATCAAGTATTCCCAGTACCAGCAGGTGAGGGTGTTACGAGAAGAGGGGGCCGGGCATGCACAGATGAAGGAGGGGCTGTGAGAGGGGGCAAGAGGAGTCACTGGGAGTTGAGGAGGGGCTTGAGGCGGGAAGTCGTGTGG
>NW_015159767.1:325997-326162 GCF_001447785.1 Gekko japonicus
GGAAACCGGAAGTGACATCACACTTCTCTAGGAACCACTAGGTTTTACCATAGAGTTTCCTGCGGTTCCTAGAATGGACTACTGTCACTTCATTGTTTCCCTTCATTGTGATGTCACATCATGACCTCATTTCTACATTATTGGCTACGGCAAGACTGACTATAG
>NW_015159767.1:326724-326878 GCF_001447785.1 Gekko japonicus
AGGGTGGTGAAAACCAGGGAGGATTGTGAGGCACTCCAAAGGGATCTGTTGAGGATGGGTGAGTGGGCGTCAATGTGGCTAATGGGGTTCAATGTGGCCAAGTGCAAGGTGATGCACATTGGAGCCAAAAATCCTAACTATAAATGCACATTGA
>NW_015159767.1:327315-338324 GCF_001447785.1 Gekko japonicus
AGAGAAAGAGGTACTTTTCTCCCATTCTCACAATACAAGAAATCGTGGGCACTCCATGAAATTGTTGAGTGGTCAGGTTAGAACAGATAAAAGGAAGTACTTCTTCACCCAAAGAGTGATTAACACATGTAATTCACTGCCACAGGAGGTGGCGGCGGCTACAAGCATGGACGACTTCAAGAGGGAATTAGATAAGCATATGGAGCAGAGGTCCATCGGTGGCTGTCACAAGGTATAGATAGGGACTCCGGGACAAGTGATGCTCTGTATTCTTGGTGCTGGGGGGGGGGGCAACAATGGGAGGGCTTCTAGTGTCCTGGCCCCACTGTTGGACCTCCTGACGGCACCTGGTATTTTTGGCCACTGTGTGACAGAGTGTTGCACTAGATGGGCCATTGGCCTGATCCAACATTGGCTTCTCTTATGTTCTTGTGAGAGACGCCCTCTCCTGATGAAAAAAGACTTCTGCCCAGCCTGGATTAGGTTGGGGGAGTGTGGAATGGACATGAGAGAGGAGGGGAGGGGACAGACTTCTGCACAGGGGAGAATGTCAAATGAAGCACTGCCATATCCTCACCAGGTTGACTTTGGAGAGAGATGCTTCTGTGGGAGGGTGGGGCGCCTACTACTGCTACTCCTCCAGTTCCGCGCCTCAGAAATAAAGAGCGGTCTCTTTAGCGTCCTTGCTGCGGCCTCTTCCTGTCTGGTGACTGCAGTCCACTGCTTTGGAATGGATGCGTGAGGAATGCCCAGCATACATCTCTCCCACCTGCTGGTCTCGTTTCCTGCTGTAGTGCAACCTTACCAGTTTGGTGTAGCGGTTAAGTGCGCGGACTCTAATCTGGGAGGACCGGGTTTGATCCCACTCTCCTCCACTTGCAGTTGCTGGATGACCTTGGGCAAGCCATCGTTCTGGCACAGCTGTTCTCTCAGGAGCAGTTCTCGAGAGAGCTCTCTCAGCTCCACCTGCCTCACAGGGTGTCTGTTGTGGGGAGGGGAAGGGAAAGGTGTTTGTAAGCCACTCTGAGAGTCCGAGTGAAGGGCGGGGTATAAATCCAATCTCCTCCTCTCCTCTCCTCCTCCTCCTTGTTCCTAATGTGCTCCCGACAGTTTTTCTCGCTTCGTGTTTCCCCCTGGGTCTGAGGCCTCCTTAAGGTTTTTTGGTTTCTTCTTCTCCCCGTAGCCCTTGATGGACAACTTGGAATCCCAGACTTACGAGGTGTTTGAGAAGGACCCGATCAAGTATTCCCAGTACCAGCAGGTGAGGGTGTTACGAGAAGAGGGGGCCGGGCATGCACAGATGAAGGAGGGGCTGTGAGAGGGGGCAAGAGGAGTCACTGGGAGTTGAGGAGGGGCTTGAGGCGGGAAGTCGTGTGGGCCAAGGAACTGTGTGTTGGTAGGACTCTATGGTAAAACCTGGAGTGTTGAATGGTCTGCGGGGACAGTGCGGCATCACTTCTGCGGGAAACCGGAAGTGACATCACACTTCTCTAGGAACCACTAGGTTTTACCATAGAGTTTCCTGCGGTTCCTAGAATGGACTACTGTCACTTCATTGTTTCCCTTCATTGTGATGTCACATCATGACCTCATTTCTACATTATTGGCTACGGCAAGACTGACTATAGTGGCCTCATGGAAATCTCCCAAACCTCCTACTATTCAGAACTGGCGAAATAAATGTTGGGATCATTTTATAATGGATAAGATTGCAGATAAATATGAAGGGCAAGTGAGTAGTCATACAGGAGCTCATACCAAATTTGTGCACAGGTGTTTCCCCTTGATCACGTATTTCGTGGAAAATGATCTACTACCCTCAAACCGTAATTATCTGGAATTGATACATTTTTGATTTACAGGTGTTTAGGCTGAGCTCTTATCATATAAGTTTTAGAAGTGAAAAGTAGATTAGACTGAGTTCAGATACTGAGTTGGGAAGTGACATCACACTTCTCTAGGAACCACTAGGTTTTACCATAGAGTTTCCTGCGGTTCCTAGAGTGGACTACTGTCCCTTCATTGTTTCCCTTCATTGTGAAGTGATGTCACATCATCCGTCTGGGGTTTACGAACAATAAGAAGTGGCTGAATGAGGAAGGGGGTGGAAGCGTGGGGGGAACCATTGGCTCTTGATGGGGAGACATGCCCACAGCTGCACTCTGACCCATTCTCTTCCTCCCTGCAGGCGATATACAAGTGCCTGTTAGACCGCGTGCCCGAGGAGGAGAAGGAAACCAACGTCCAGTGAGTGAGACGTCCAGCACTGAGCCCTACTAGTAGGGTTGTCAGGGACCCCCGGCCACCGGTGAGGGGTGGGGGGGAGGTTTGCCAGCTCCAGAGCGGTGGGGAAGTCCTGGAGATTTGGGGGTGGAGCCTGGGGAGAACAGAACAATGCCAAAGAATCCACCCTCCAAAGCATCCATTCTCTCCAGGGGAACTGGCCTCTGTCGTCTGGACATCAGCTATAAGGGTCCCACTTTGAGGCTGGGATCCCTACATACCAGCTCATGCTTGCCCAGGGGCTAGGGAGTGGGATTTGGGGGCCCTTGCCCATCTGAAGAACTGTGCTTGCACACAAAAGCTTATACCTTGAATAAAGCTTTGCTGGTCTTAAAGGTGGCCCTGGGCTCGGACTTTGTCCTGCCGCTTCAGGCCAACACGGCGACCCCCACCTGAATCTTGCCCCCTTCAGTCGGTACGACTTCACTGCCGTGTTCGCTGCCTTAGCAGCAGTGTTCCCTCTACGTTGAGTTAGTGTGAGCTAGCTCACTGTTTTTTAGCTTCCGGCTCACATTTTTTTTTGGTCTCAGCTCCGGAAGGATGGCCCCGGAGCAAACTAATTTACGCAGCAGCCAAGTGGCTCGCTCACAACTTTAATGCCAGGAGCTCACAAAGTAGAATGTTTTGCTCACAAGACTCCACAGCTTAGAGGGAGCATTGCTTAGCGGTCAGCTTCTTCACTTCTGTCACTGGAACTGGGAATGACTCTTCCCCTGCTGAGCGTCAGCCGTTCGGTATTCACTTACACTGGAAGAAGCTAATTTGAAAAGGGGCCCTCTCCCAGCCTCTGATTTTTACTCTGAAGGATGTTTTTGTTTATCATTTCTGAAAGCGCCTTAAGTATGCAGATGCAGTATAGAATTAAAGCGAAGTGGTCCCTGCCCACCGGATCACAGTTTAACCACCCAGACCATCGTCTTTTAAGCCTCCCAGAGGGAACAGCAGTAAATTTTTTTCCAGAAGTAATTTGACGCCAAATGATCACTTGCAAGCCCAGCCAAACGCTCTCTTTGATAAAGCTTTTTTCATTTTCGTGTTTTATTATGTCATTTCGGCTTTTATTATCTGCCTGCCTACCCCCCTCGGTCCTAGCGGTGGTTACTGGATAATTTACAATACATAAAAACACATAAATAACCAGAACAAGCAGTTCAAGAGTAGGACTCGTGTGCTTTTCGCCGAAGGGAGAAGGTGTCTGGCTGGAATTCCTGTCGGGAACATTGAGACTGCAGGCTTGCGCATGCTCGTGTACGGAGGCAACATGCCATCGGTTTGACTGTGTGTGTGCTCTTTAAAGTGAAGTATTCTAATGCAGGTTCTCCAACGTGGGGCCCAAGGGCACTGTGGCGCCCGCCAGTACTTCCCTTGACGCCCACTGAGCGTTTTACCAAGCGGGGTGGCGCCATTGTTAAGCTGGTCTCGTCACTGGCTTCCCTCATTCAGTTATTCTGTTTGGCTCTGCTTCCTGAGGCAGCCATTTTGGGTTTGGCTTTGCTCCCTGTAGAAGCCTTCTTTTGGGGTGGCGTTCACCACCCCTTCTCAAAATTCCAAAAGGATCCACAGCCTCCAAAAGGTTAGGGACCCCTGATGTAAGGGATGTTGGGGTTGGGGAACCCAGGGGAAATTGGCCGTGGTGGGCATGAAGCAGTGTCCCACAAATGAAATGCATGGCCTCACAGTATGTGAGTGGGCCTCCGTTTGTTCACAGTTCCGGCGTGTTTTCTGTACCAGCGTCTGTGACGTAGTCCACTTAAGCGGTGAATTTTAGCAGTGTCGTCGAGCTCAGCTAGAAAACAGGCTTTTAAAATGGCCTCTTCCTTCCTCAGTCTCTTCTTCCTTCTTCTCGTCTTCCTCCCTTCCTCCACAGGGTGGTGATGGTGCTAGGGGCAGGGCGGGGTCCCCTGGTGAACGCCTCGCTGCGAGCCGCTCGGCAGGCCGACCGGCAAATCAAGATTTACGCTGTGGAGAAAAACCCCAATGCTGTGGTCACGTAAGTCCTTTCCCTTTCACCAACGTCCCTTTCTCTTTTGTGTGGCTCTGCTTTGCAGGGGAGGAAGAAAAGAATCATAGAATCATAGGGTCGAAAGGGATCTCCAGGTTCATCTGGTCCAACCCCCTGCACAAGGCAGGACATTCACAAATACCTCCCCCTCCACACCCCCAGTGACCGCTGTTCCACACCCAGAAGATGACAAAAAAGCTCCAGGATCTCCAGCCAAACTGGCCTGGAGAAAAATTGCTTCCTGACTCCAAAAGTGGTGATCGGCATTTCCCTGAGCGTGTAAGAAAGGGCCACAAGAACTGAGCACCGATGCAACCCTTCCTGCCCTCCCTCTCATGATCTGAGTTCACAGAATCAGCATTGCTGTCTAGCCTCTGTTTGAAAGCCTCCAAAAAAGGAGAGCCCACCACCTCTCGAGGAAGCCTGTTCCACTGAGGAACCACCGCTCTAACTGTCAGGAAGTCCTTCCTGATGTTTAGCCGAAAACTCTTCTGATTTAATTTCAACCTGTTGGTTCTGGTCCGACCTTCTGGGACAACAGAAAACAACTCTGCACCATCCTCTATATGACAGCCCTTCAAGTACTTGAAGATGGTGATCATATCACCTCTCGGTCGTCTCCTCTCCAAGTGGAGTCCAACATCAGAGAGCCCATAATTTGGCCTTCCGCTCTGCTGTCCTCGGCAACATTTGTGTAAGGATGAAGGTCACACCTCCGTAGTATTTATAGCTGTTGCCCGAATCGTTTTGTAATGGGTGAGATTTACGGTATTTATGGCCCGCCTTTCTCACAGGGACACAAGGCGGATTACACTGAGTGGGTCGGTACAATCAACAAATGGGACATCCAGTAAACAATGCATTAGGATTGCAGAAGTCTGGAACCAACCAGAAAGAACTGGGGCATATCACAATTGTTAATATGACACATTGAGCAGTGCAAAGAGTACGTGATAGGACCCTACTTGCAGTAAGCTGTGCTCAGCAGTATAGACCGCAGTCCCAAACCATTTGTCCAAGTGAAGTTTGTGGACCATTTTGTACAGTGTGACCTTAGTCCCTTGCAGGGCTCTTTTTGTAGAAAAAGCCCAGCAGGAACTCATTAGCATAATAAGGCATAACCAACAGCAGAAACTCATTAGCATATTAGGCCACACCTCTGACAGCACAGCTCATTAGCATATTAGGCCATACCCCCCATCTTACCAGAAGTGTGGTCATCCAGCCACACCCACCTTTTGTTTCTTATTCTGTTTACCTTGTTTGTTGTCAAAACCCAGGGGGGTTTTTTTGTAGCAGGGACTCCTTTGCATGTTAGGCCACACACCCCTGATGTAGCCAATTCCAATGAGTTTCTGCTGTTGGGTGTGGCCTGTTATGCTAATGAGCTCCTTCTGGGCGTGGCCAACTCTGGAGCCAGCCGGAACTCCATTCCTGTGCGTTCCTGCCCAAAAATAGTCCTGGTCCCTTGGCAGAAGATCCCTCTTGAATACTTCAATTTTGCATAGTTTGTGGAAAGCAAGGAGAGTTTGAACCGTCCCCTCCACCTCAGGTGGGCCATTCCATGAGGTGGGGGCCACAATGGAGAGAGAATACGTGTACGGGCAGTTGTTGATTTTGCCCACTTGCAGGTTGGCACCGCATCTTACCAAATGTCTAGAAATGGGAAGCTAGAGGGGAGATTCTAGGAAGCGGCGCTCTATGACAGTTCAGTGTTTTGAGAGCAACAGTAGAAACTTGGAATCTGCGAATGTGCCCCTCTCCCCGGGCACGAACGAGCCAGCGTGGTGTAGTGGTTAAGAGTGGGGGACTCTAATCTGGATAACTGGGTTTGATTCCCCACTCCTCCTCCACATGAAGCCTGCTGGGTGACGTTGGACCAGCCACGAGTTCTCTCAGAGCTCTCTCAGCCCTGACTATCTCACAAGATGCCTGTTTTGGAGAGAGGAAGGGAAGGCGAATATAAGCAGCTTTGAGACGCCTCAGGGTAGAGAAAAGCGGGGTATAGAAACCAAGTCTTCTTCTTCTTCACAGTTTGTGGGATTAAAATACTCTCAGTCTGAATGTACCGCCCACCAACTTTGTAGAATGCAGAGGGAAAGGGGGAAAGGCTTTCTTTGTCCACTTCTCCTGTGTTGTGTGTAAGGGTATAAATGTCAGTGACCTGTTCCCCCTTCCCCTTAGTCATTGTTTTTCTAGACTAAAAGACCCAAGTGCTGGTGATCGTCATCATAATAGATCACACGACGTTCCTGAGTCACGTTGCAGTGATCAGGAGGAAAATGGTGGGCGGAGGGGAGAATTTTGGGGCCCTTGGAAGAGAGGGATGAATGGGGTCGTAGAAGCCTGGAAATATTGAAATCCGCTCTGTCCACGCAGTAGCCAAAACCCTTTGAGTGAGCTTTGCTCCTGATGGAGGGAGAAATCTCTCTATTTTTCCCCCCAGGCCCTTGACTGCTTCTTTCCCTCTCCTCCCTCCAGGTTGGAGAGTTGGCAGTACGAAGAGTGGGGCTCCCAAGTGACGGTGATCTCCTGCGACATGCGGGAGTGGGAGGCTCCCGAGAAGGCGGACCTCATGGTGTCAGAACTGCTGGGTTCCTTTGCAGACAACGAGCTGTCCCCGGAGTGTCTGGATGGGGCACAGCACTGCCTCAAAGGTGAGGCTGGGAAGCGGGGCACCGCGGATGGCCCCCGCGGACGGTGGTGAGAGACCGACGAAGGCCTGTTTGGTTTTGTGAGGACCTTCTGCAGAAGTCACCACTTTGTATTGCCCCGAGTGACGTGGTTCAGTGGAGCTTGCCGGCTTCACAGAAGTCCACCCACCTGATAAGAACATAAGAGAAGCCAATGTTGGATCAGGCCAATGGCCCATCTAGTCCAACACTCTGTCACACAGTGGCCACAAATACCAGGGGGCATCAGGAGATCCAGCAGTGGGGCCAGGACACTAGAAGCCCCCACCCACTGTTGCCCCCCCAGCAGCAAGAATACAGAGTATCACTTGCCCCAGACCGAAGTTCCTATCTATACCTTGCGGCTAATAGCCACTGATGAACTTCTGCTCCATATGCTTAACCAATACTCCCTTGAAGCCATCCATGCTTATAGCCTCCGCCACCACCTCCTGTGGCAGTCCATTCCATGTGTTAATCACTCTTTGGGTGAAGAAGTACTTCCTTTTATCTGTTCTAACCCGACTGCTCAGCAATTTCATGGAGTGCCCAAGAGTTCTTGTATTGTGAGAAAGGGAGAAAAGTACTTCTTTCTCTACCTGCTCTATCCCATGCATAATCTTATAAACCTCGATCATGTCACCCCTCAGTCGTCGTTTCTCCCAGCTAAAGAGCCCTAAGCGCCTCAGCATTTCTTCATAGGGAAAGTGTTCCAACCCTTTTATCATTAGAGTTGCCCTTTTCTGCACTTTTTCCAGTGCTATAATATCCTTTTTGAGGTGTGGTGACCAGAACTGTACACAGTACTCCATATGAGGTTGCACCATTGATGTTTTTCCCCTTCTTCCCCCCCCCTTCTCCCTCTATGCAGAAGGGGGCGTGAGCATCCCCTGTGATTACACCTCCTTCCTGGGCCCAATCTCATCCTCGAAGCTCTACAATGAAGTGCGCGCCTGTCGGGAGAAGGACGGCGACCCAGAGGTGAGACCCACACTGTCCACTGCTCCTGGTACAGGGCATCCAGAGCTTTGTAATAACTCCGTGCAAAAAAAAACAACGGTCAGAATTGGACGCCCAGAAAAACGGAGTCTTGCGATACCTCTAAATAGTACAAACCTAGAAAATGTGCATTGGTTTTACCTGATATTCGGCAAGCTGTCAGTTGGCAGAAAACTCTGTGTGTGACGCTCAAAGCCTTTCCCTTCAGCCATTACAAACCATTCACCCTTCTCCCCAGCTCAATCCAGAGGTTTCACCAAGGATCCTACACTCTCAAGCCCAGCTTTACAGATCTAGAAAGTTGCGTCTTAAAAAACCAAAAGCTTCGCTCTTGGAGCTTGTAATTCTGCACCGCATACCAAATCTGACAGTCACAGCGCCCTGGTGGGGTTTATGTAGCCTGAGTGTCGTTAAGAGTTAGAGAGCTTATACACCTTTGAGACCTGAAATAATTTCATTAGTATATTGGAAAACACTTAATATTACAAAAAGGCCAAAGGAACAACTTTCACTATTGTTGAAAATAGCAAAAACTTTTGATTGCTGCAAAATAGATAGACAAAAAAAAAACCCCTTTGTTTTACAACGGCAAAATAAAATCTGGGGATATTTTATTTTAAGTAAAATGTCTTTTAACATAATCGATGGTTCAATAAAGCAGTACCAGAATAAGGTAGTAAAAATCTGGTATCCAATAGTAAGTTACTTGATGGAAAATGATTTGCTTCCTCAGAACCCTCTGTACGAAGAGTTGGTTTTTGAATGTTAAGAGATTCATGTTTACAGTCAAGCTTAGGTTGTGTTTATATTCCTGCTATTGTTAAAAGTTAGAAATTGTAAAAAAAAAAGAGTTAGAGAACTTGAAGAATAAGGACTGGAAGCTCGGCCTAAATGCATTTGTAATGGGGCCCGTGTGAAAACTGAAAAGAGTTTGGTGGGGTGACTCGGCCATGCCAACGAGAGAGATCAGGGAGCTCAGCCGTTCTGCAGCCTTTGTCTGGGAACCCAGCAGTAGCAAGAGCAATTCTCTTGGAGGGCAGTATTTTTATTCTAATGCCCCAACCCCCTTTTCCTACAGCTTCCCACGTCCCAAAGGAAGCTGTAGGGCAGTGGTGGCGAACCTATGGCACAGGTGCCAGAGGTGGCACTCAGAGCCCTCTCTGTGGGCACGCGTGCCATCGCCCCAGCCAGGCCCAGACCATCATTAAAGTGTCGACTTCTGTCTGCCAAATAATTTTAAGTAAATGAAAGCATTTGGGGTTGTGTTCCTTACTTTGTTTGGATCATCTTAAGTAAACGTATGAGTTGTTTTTTCTAAAGTAAAATCCCAGGATTCAGGTTAAATTGCCATGTTCGCCCTTTGCGATAAATAAGTGGGTTTTGGGTTCTCGGTTTGGGCACTCGGTCTCTAAAAGGTTCGCCATCACTGCTGTAGGGGGAAAAATGTTCAGGGTGTTCCCTCCAAATTGAAAGTTGTGAGGCTGATATTGGGGGGGGGGAGGGGGGAAAGGAACCATGACCCGTTGTTAGGAATGAGAAACGGGGTCCTTGCTGTTCATGGAGGATGGATCTTGGTAGGGTGGCATATTCATGCGTCTCTTGTGCTTCTTGCCCCTTTCTGTCTTTCTCTTCTCCAGGCTCAGTTTGAGATGCCTTATGTTGTCCGCCTCCACAATTTCCACCAGTTGTCCCCCCCACAAGCTTGCTTTTCCTTCAAACACCCCAACCCAGGTAGGGGAAGAGATGCCGAAACGTCTCCATGTGACTGGGAGTCTGACCACTCACACTGCCAGTTTGTGGGTGGGGAGGTGACTAGCCACGCCCCTCTTTTTGAGCCCTTGGTTGATACCCCCGTAGACATAACCGTGGGGCACAACCCAGTACCACGACTCCTCCACTTTCCCTTAAGTTGGCACAGCTGCTGTCTTTTTGCTCTCCATACAGAGGCATAACCTTGGCTACCAGACCATGCCCCTTCCCTCTGTTTGGTGTAGTGGTTAAGTCCGCGGACTCTAATCTGGGAGAACCAGGCTTGACTGTCTCCACTCCTCCACTGGCAGCTGCTGGATGACCTTGGGCAAGCCATAGGTCTGTCAGAGCTGTTCTTGAAAGAGCAGTTCTTGTGAGAGCTCTCTCAACCGCTCTGAGACCCCAAGTGAAGGCTGGGGAATAAATCCAATCTCTTCCTCCTCCTCTTCTTCTTCCCCTTCCTCCTCGTCTTTCCTCTCCATTAGACCCTGTCAAGGACAACAACCGCTACCAGACATTGGAGTTCCAGGTGGACGTGAACACTGTGCTTCACGGTTTTGCTGGCTACTTTGAGACCACGCTGTTCGGGGACATAACTCTCAGTAAGTTGACAGGAAAGAAGTAGGCCTTTCCCAGATTTGGGGTGCAGGACTCCTTCAGCATCTCTTTCCCATCCATCCTTGCAGGTATTCGGCCCGAGACACATTCACCCGGCATGTTTTCCTGGTTCCCTATTTTCTTCCCCCTCAAGGTAAGCGATCCCCTAAACACACCCTGTGGGGATAGTGCCATCCGTGCTGGGAATCTGGGCGATTTGGATTCTGCACCAAGGGAGCCTTCAGTTCTGTAATGAGATCCAAGCCCAGGATATGTGTGGGTCGTTTAAAGTCGTGTGGTAAAAATGGAAAAAACTCTGTTCCAGGGTAATCAGATTCTGTTCTCTGAGGATATGGCAGGTGCAGTTCGTCACCTGACATCTGTTGCCGTCCCTTTTAGTGCTTGAATTTCAGGCAAATCCGGGGTGGCTCCCGGACCAAATCTTACCTCTATTCAGTGCCACCCCATAACACACACACACACCTTCCCCCCCGCCCGGTTCTCTCCACCATGTGTTTATTTGCATGCCAGACTATGGAGAGCCTCTAGTTTGGTATACCTTTATTTACTTATTCCGAATCCACTCATGCTATGACTCCAGGTAGGATCAATGTTTAGCTAGCTGCCTGCCTGCCTGCCTCTCTATCATGGTGCATTTGGATTGTTCACATGCTCTCTCCTGTCAACCAGTCTCCTGACCCCCCCCC
>NW_015159767.1:338403-365505 GCF_001447785.1 Gekko japonicus
CCCCCCCCCCGAGGACCAAGAATACAGTGCATCACTTGCCCCAGACCGAGAGTTCCTATCTATACCTTGTGGCTAATAGCCACTGATGGACCTCTGCTCCATATGCTTATCTAATTCCCTTTTGAAGCCGTCCATGCTTGTAGCCGCCACCACTTCCTGTGGCAGTGAATTCCATGTGTTCATCACTCTTTGGGTGAAGAAGGACTTCCTTTTATCCGTTCTAACCCGACCGCTCAGCAATTTCATGGAGTGCCCACGAGTTCTTGTATTTTGAGAAAGGGAGAAAAGTACTTCTTTCTCTACCTTTTCTTTCCCAGGCATAATCTTGTAAACCTCGATCACGTCACCCCTCAGTCGTCTTTTCTCCAAGCTAAAGAGCCCTAAGCGTTTTAACCTTTCCTCATAGGGAAAGGAGGTTGGCAAGCACATTGTTCCAGAGGGAAGTTCATGTTGGACGGCCATGCGAGGGCCAAGGCAAGATATCTGCTTGTGCTTCAGACTTCCTGTAACATACAGGACAGACCTGGCTACTTATTAAATTTGCTGATGATACCAAATTGGGAGGAGCAGCAAATACCCAAGAAGATAGAGTTAAAATTCAATAAAACTTGAATGCCCCGGAGAAGTGGGCCAGTTGCAAACAGGATGCAATTCAACAAAGATAAATGCACAGTATTATATCTGGGCCACAAAAATGTCAAGGACAAATACTGGATGGGGGATACGTTTCTGGGGAGTAGTGTATGCGAAAGAGATCTTCGGGTAAGAGTGGACTGTAAACTGAATATGAGCAGTCAGGTGATGCGGTGGCAAAAAAGGCAAATTCAGTCTTGGGTTGTATTAAAAGGGCCATAGCATCGAAATTGCAAGAGGCCATAGCCCCTCTGTATACTGCCTTGGTCAGGCCGCACCTGGGGTACTGTGTGCAGTTCTGGAGGCCTCACTTTGAAAAGGAGGTGGACAAAATCGAGAGGGTGCAGAAGAGAGCGATGAGGATGATCAGGGGTCTGGAGACTGAGCCCAACGAGGAAAGGCTAAGGACCTTGGGAATGTTTCGTTTGGAGAAGAGGAGATTGAGGGGGGGACATGATTGCTCTCTTTAAATATTTGAAAGGCTGTCATTTGGAAGAGGGCAAGGAGCTGTTCCAGTTGGCAGCAGACGGTAGGACCCGAAGCAACGGGTTTAAATTACATGCAGAAAGATATCGGCTGGATATTAGGAAAAACTTTTTCACGGTCAGGGTGGTACAAAGTTGGAATCAGCTGCCTAGGAAAGTGGTGAGCTCCCCTTCACTGACAGTTTTCAAGAAGAGGCTGGACAAATATTTCAGAGATGCTTTAGGCTGGTCCTGCATTGGGCAGGGGGTTGGACTAGATGGTCTGTATGGACCCTTCCAACTCTGTGATTCTATGAAATGGCATGTTCTGGAACAGTTACCGCCAACTTTTGGGAGGAGAGTCTGTTTACTACTTTTCAGGGTCAAGATAGCCTGAGGGCCCCCAGCGTTGTGCCCATAGAGTCCATCAGCATCTTCCCTGGTTCCCAAGCGTTTTTAGAAAGTGGGCGGGACCAAGTGGGGCAATTGTTCCCTGGAAATTTGATTGGCTGCAGAAGGACCTCGTCTGGCAGCATAGGAAAGGGGTTTGGATTTGTATTGGGGTTCCTGGTGCATGTGAAATTGTGGCAATAGAAGTTCTGGAGCAAAGGTTTAGCACATGGTTTTGGTGGACTCTGCACTACTGCCCGTTTTCTTCCCGCAGCAACCCATGAGCATCCAGGCTGGAGAGCGTATCAGGGTGGCCTTCTGGCGTTGCAGCAACTCCAAGAAAGTCTGGTACGAGTGGGCTGTGGTTACCCCCACGTGCTCTGTCATCCACAACCCCACAGGACGTTCCTACACCATTGGACTGTGAACAGAAGCACTGTTGGTTCCCTGGAATGAAGTTGTCTTTAAGTCTGCCGTTCAGACAAAAGAAAGAAAAAGCCTGTTACACTTGGAGTAGTACCAGAGACTGATTTTCCCCCCATACAGAGGCACAGGGAGTCCAGTGTTTGTGGGGTGGGGGGAGGGGAGATCCTCTGAGATTTCTCCTCATGGGCTGATCATGTTTTCCTGGTCTGTGAAATTTCAATAAAGTCACTGAAACTTGTATGTGGAGCTGTTGGCTAGGAGGAATTGGCTGTGGGTGTTTGTGTAAAAAGTGGTACGATGTGGGTGTTTGCATAAAAAGTGGAACGATGCTATGATGATGTTCATTAACTAAAAATGGTTAGAGAGACTGATCCTAACAGCGTGGCTTTGCAAATCTTTTGCAATGAAACTCTTGCATAAGCTTATATACAAGCTTAAGCAAGCATGAAACCATCGTTAGCCTTTAAAGTGCACCTGTTTATTTTACATACAGTGATATTTAATAATAGCAGTTAAGTCATGACAGCTAAGCAGAATATCTAGGTTCAGAAAGTGTAAATCTATTTCGTGCATCTCTGATGCTGGGTACAACAGGCCACTCGTCACATTGAAGTCTAACTTTGAAATTTCCCTGAGGTATCTGGTGGAATAATCAATTAGAGAGAAACTTTCATTTAGCAGGGCCACTTTTATGTAACTTTTCCAAACCATTCCCCAAAACAGATTTCTCATTGAAATGGATTTCTCATTGTACTTTAACATGCGATACTACCCCTCCCATTTTTTCCAGGTGCTTCATCAGTTTGAGGGACCAAACCTTCACTCAGATAACAAAGCCATGATGAAACCAGTTCAAAAGTTGTAGCGCAACCGTGTTCTTTACGAAGGCTGGGAAACAATAGTTATGTGTAGAAGAGGGCAGCATAGCGTAGAAGAAATTAGATTTATACCCCGCCCTTCACTACCTCTAAGCTGTGGAGTCTTGTGAGCCAAAATTCTACTTTATGAGCTCCTGGCATTAAAGTTATGAGCGAGTGATTTGGCTCCTGCATAAATTAGTTTCCTCTGGAGCCATCCTTCCTAAGACAAAATGAGAGATCTGGAGGCTAAAAAACTGTGAGCTAGGTCATGCTAACACAGCTTAGAGGGAACACCGCTTACAATCCCTTTCCCTTCCCCACAACAGACACCCTGTGAGGTAGGTGGGGTTGAGAAAGCCCTGACTGAACAGCCCTGAAAGAACTTGTGACTGACCCAAGGTCACACTAGCAGCTGCATGTGAAGGAGTGAGGAATCAAATCTGTTTCTCCTAGATTATAGTCTGCGTTCTTAACCACTACACCTAACTTGCTAGTTAAGAGTGTCAGACTAGGATCTGAAGTCCCGGTTGGGAATCCCCACTCTGCCGCAGGGTGACCTTGAGCCAGTCACACAGTCTGAGCCTAACCTACCTCACAGGGTTGTTGTGAGGATAAAAAGGAGGAGGGGAGAACGATGTAAGAGCCACATAGGTGAGAACTGGGGTATAAATGAAGGAAACATAATAACATAGGTGTATAGATGTGACAGGAAGTAATAAGTGAGGATGTGTGTGCCAAACAGACTAAAAAGGCAAACTTTGGTTTAAAGGAGGGTATTTATGTGCAATACGGAAGTGGCTTAGACTGTTAGACATCAATTGAAGTTGGCATGAGAGGAAGCCATCTTAGATGATGGACGGCCCCAGCTGCTGTTGAGGATTTGGGACTGTGTCAGGCGCGCATAGGCGCTACAAGGCCCAGCCAAGGTGAGAACGTGGCCCCTGTTGCCATGGAAACCACACAGCCGCGGCTTTCCTGCAGAGGCCCCGGTGGAAAGGACCCGGGTGACCTTCGACCTCAGGCTATGAAGAAGCCTTCCTCGACGGCCACAACAACAACAAAAAGGAACCAATCAGGGCTTCAGATAAACGCTAAGCAGCCGCCCAATCGGAATAGGCTGCTCGCTCCACTCCCCGCCCACTCCTTCGCGTCTGCAAAGTTAGAAGGAAGCTGTGGGTCCTCCGCCCCGTCTTTTAGCGACGCTAGCCACTCAAACTCTCCGTAAGTGAACAAAAGCCGTGTAATTTTTCCGCGTTTCCGTCAGATTGGCCAATCAGGAGCAAGGACTTTAAGTAGAGTCCGCCTCCGTCTTCCACCCATTGGGTTTTCACTTGAGGACGAGAAGAGAAAGAGCCCCCCCCCAACAATCTCACGGTTTTCCGAACCAAGAATCCAATCATCATTGACGTTACAAATGGAAACATCACACCTTCTACGCGGAGTTCAGCGAATCGGCTCCCAGCTTTGACTCTTGCCCCGCCTTCTTTCTTAGCCAATCAGTAGTGTCGGATCTCACCCCCGCCGCCGTTTTCCGGGCATGCGCACTCAGACACTCGCGAGGCAGAGGAGGAGGAGGGAGGGGGAAGGTTCTGGAGGGAGAAGTGCCCGCCGCCATCTTAGCATCGCTGCTACGGCCGCGTCTGAAGACAGAGCGAAGGACTCGCAACCCGTCCCGGGACAAAGCGCCTACCCGAGTTTAACGGCCGAAGGGAGAGGGAGGTGGGTGAGTCGGACTTGAAAAACCGGCCTGAGGCGGAGAAGACCCAGCAGAGAGCGGCGGTGACGTCACGACCGCGGCGGTGACGTCAACGGGAGGGGACCCTGGAGTTCCCGAGGTTCTAAAAGGGGGGGGAGGGGAACCTCATTGAAGAAGAGCCGCCGCCGCCGCCGCTTTAGATGGGCAAGGGGAGGGGCTTTCGCGGAGGGGGCGTGGCCTCGCCTCCTTAGTACCTATAGCGGCTTCCACCCATCCCCCCCTTTTTGCTTCTTTTGTGCGTTTGGGCGGGGGGGGGGGTCGAGTTTAGGGAGGTTTTTTGGAGACTCAAGTGAGAAGCAGTTCTGGCCCCGGCAGAGTCTAGCCAGAAGGCAGCCACTTCGCTGACACTCCAAGTTATTTTTATTATTTTGATCGGACCGCAGTGCAGTTCGGAAAGCGAGTGAGCATCAATCACCTTTTAGCAACAAAAAAAAATTTTTTTTACTCAAAAAAAACCCAAAAAAGGGGGGGGGGGGGAGAGAGGGCGATGGTGTTTGGCCGTGGAGGTGTCCGGGTGCTGCTAGGCCATAAGTACAGAATTGCCCTTTTGTACTCTGTGCTGCGGAGTGCGCAGCAGTCGCCGGTTGTTTGGTTCTGTGTTTCCAGCTAGTAAACAGCCTGCAACTCCTATCTTGTCGACTATTGTTGACAAGGCAAGTGGGTGGTGTAATTTGTATTTAGTAGGCTCTGGTGAATGTGCAGGGTTAGAAAGTTCAGTAGATCAGGTGGGGGCAGGGTGGAGCTCCCTGTGGGGGTTTCTTTAGGGAACAATTGGTAGAACAGCTTGACCTCACATAGACTCACCTTCCTTTAGAATTATTTACCTGGGGTGGGAATTTGCAAGCGTTCTGGGTGATGTTAGGAAATGCCTGCACTTGAAGGGTTATTTAGAAGGGATGCTAGAACTTGGGGGAGGGACAGAGACATTGCTGGCTCAAAATCAAATGAGGAACATGCAGGGGTGTTGGTCTTAAGGATATTTGCAGGAATTTTGTGAAGTGGTCTAACAAGGTGAAGTTGACTTTGATTTAAATGTAATGGCATACCCAGTGCTTCAAAGGAAAGCAGGCAGTGATTTGGAACAACAGGTATTTTTCCAGGCAGTGATCAGGTTCTAGGGTAGAAATGTTATAGGTTAGGTTGTTTTTTTTACTCTTGGTCTAGCAAGGTGAATTTGACTTAAATGTAATGGCATACCCAGTGCTTCAAAGGAAAGCAAGCAGTGGTTTGGAACAACAGGTATTTTTCCAGGCAGTGATCAGGTTCTAGGGTAGAAATTTTATAGGTTAGATTGTTTTTTTACATGAAAACTCCATCTGGATTGGTGTGGAAAAACAGCTTCTGGCCAGTGGAATGGATCCTTGTCTTTGGGGCTCTAAAGTCTTTCTCTGCTGGGATTATTTTCATATCATGCTTCAGGGAGTGTGGAAACACGTGAATCTTGGTTAGGCCTGGATTCTCTTTTCTTATCGTTGAGAGATTGCTTTTTTAAGTGGAGGCAGAGAACTGGAGAGCTCTAAATCTTACCGAGAGCTCTTGTCAAACTTTATGGCTGGAAGGGCAGTCTCTTTGAATCTTTGGTTTGTGATATAAAAGGCCAAAACATTATTGCTGTACAGTTGGATCCAGAATTTGGCCTGGACCTCATGATCAGTGTTCCCTCTAAGATGAGTTAGTGTGAGCTAGCTCACAGTTTTTTAGCCTTCAGCTCACACATTTTTGTCTGCGCTCAGGAAGGATGGCTCCAGAGTGTTATACAAATTAATATCCGGTCAAAAATGTGTATAACAAGAGCAAACTAATTTATGCAGCAGCCAAATGGCTCACTCACAGCTTTAATGCCAGTAGCTCATAAAGTAGAATTTCTGCTCACAAGACTCCACAGCTTAGAGGGAGCATTGCTCACGATGCAAGGTTCCCTATATCCCCCAGAAGAATCACATCTGCTAAGGGAACCCAAATCCCGCAATTCTAGCAAAATTAGTCAAATGTACTTAACTTTCACAATCTGTTTGACTTTTTTTAGCTTATTTGAAATATTTAGGGCACAGAAATGCATATTGAAGCCCAAGAAATTAAGGCAGGGGGGATTTGGATGTGTGCTGAAGTTGAGGAGAGCCACTGGGAACACTTCCTGTGACTGCTTCCAGATTCTGATTCTTGTACTTTTCTAGCTTTCCATGATCTGCAGAATGATGTCTAAAAGCCTGTTGATAATGTCGCCCTGGGTTCTCCAATACATGGAGTATCCATCCCTGCACATTGTCACTTCTTCCCTTTGCTTGGATTAATCATTAAAAGGTGGGACGTTCCTTCCTGATGTGTCTACTTTGATAAATTCTCAGTTGTTGCTCTAGGAAAAAGCCAGTGGCAGAGTTCTTCAGCTGGAGGCGTACTGCATTAGAAACTGCAGGGCAAAGAGTATGGAGCCAGGGGGGAGATTATTTGTGTAAGAGAAGCGTAGGAACTGATTTGTAACATGGATGAATCAACAGTCTTGATAAGCTGTTAAAGATGTGTGGCTGTTTTCTATGTGATGCTTTTGTTTTTTTGGGAGACCATGCAAAAGTTTCTTTGTCACAGGTACGTTCAAGAATTCTACAGTGAGCATCTCACATCATCTCACGTGTTTACTGTCTGTGGTTTGTAAAATATGCAGATTATGTGAAGCATGTGACACTAAAATAAGCAGGTTCTTCTGCGGTTTGTGACTGGTAATGTAGGCAGGCAGTGGTTCGCTAGGTCGGTGCAAGACTCGAGGGTGGATAAGGATCCTGCAGCAGGTGGACCCAGCGGAACTTTCCTCTCACTGGCAGCCACCAGAAGTGCAGCGCAAACTGTGGCAGCTGCAGAGATACAGGGACAGAAGGGAATGGAGCCTCTGACCTCAGCAGCTGCACCTCTCTTTCCTTCCCGGGAGTCTGCTTATAGCTGGAAGTCAGAGATGCCTCAGGTCCTCTACTTAAAGCTGGTGTAGTGCCCCGGTTGAAGGAGCCTTGACCACATAGAGCCAGTTTGGTGTAGTGGTTAAGTGTGTGGACTCTAATCTGGGAGAACCGGGTTTGATTCCTCACTCCTCCACTTGCAGCTGCTGGATGACCTTGGGTAAGCCATAGTTCTGTCAGAGCTGTTCTCTGAAGGACAGTTCTGGAAAGAGCTCTCTCAGCCCCACTACCTCACAGGGTGTCTGTTGTGGGGAGGAGAAGGAAAAGGAGTTTGTAAGCCGCTCTGAGACTCCGAGTGAAGGGCGGGGCATAAATCCAATCTCCTCTTCTTCTTCATGTAGCAGTGCGGCTGCACTGATGCAGCTATGTTTGAGGATTCTGTATGTTCACATGTCAAAGGAAGTTCCAAAACATGTTCACGTACACATTCATAGCATTGGAACTTCCCATGCACTGAAGGTGAGCCTTGGTGGCAGAGATTGACAGTAGTAGGCATCTTGCAGCTTTTCTGTACTTTGTACTCAGAACAAAAATTTTTGTCCCCTCCCATTCTTTTATTTAAAAAATCGAATGCAGCAGTTGTCCCTCAAGCTCCATTTCAAAAGAAACTGCAACCGTAACAATGGTGGTGAGTCCAGTGAGATAATTCATTCTGAACTGTCCGAGATGAGATCTCCGGAAGGGGCGATGTTTGGGGGGGTAAAGGAAGAGGGTGTCTGTCCCAGAATGGGGAAAGTGGATAAAAACAAGTTGGCCGTAAGATCTTCCTTGTCTGGAAGGATCTTTTGTACTTAATCTATTGACATTCCAGAAGCCTAGACATAACTGATCGGGTTATAGTTGGTTTCCAGATTGGTAGGTTCTAGAACATACAACTATTTCAGCTTCTAGAACATTGTGTATCCTAGCAACACACATGGGCCCTGCCCCTCCGGTTTAGCCTGTTTCTCAGTTTCACTCATGTCTCCATTTTCTCCAGGTTGTGATTGAATTCTCTGCTTGCTAAAAATCCTTCTCCACTAGCAGCTCCTGCATCTCGGGGTGGTGGGGAGCCCACCTGTTTGGGCCAGCCATGGATCCGGCGTTCCCCAATCCATCCCAGGACCCAGTAAGTATCTCCCCTTGTGCCCACCTCCTTTCCTTTTGGTGTGGGGAAGATCTGTGCTTAACTCCTTTTTCCACTCTCTCCCACTACTTGCAGAGTCAAGAGGATGGCATGGCCTCGGACGACTTCGACATTGTGATCGAGGCCATGCTGGAGGCCCCGTACAAGAAAGAGGAGGTGAGACTTCAGGTCCTCGAACCCAGAACCATGCACTGCCTCTGGAAAGGATTTGTAGCCATGCTACTGAGAGTGTTGAATTTCTAGTCCTCTTAGTGTAGACGAAACCCCCAGAAGAGCATAGAGGCTGTCCCTACTAAAGGGGTCTGTTGAAACAGGTTCGTGGTAGGCTTTCATGACTTGGGTGGTACTGCCATTCTCCTGACATAGTTCTGTCTCAGTATTTTTTCCAAGTTATAGACGTTCTCCCTTTTCGTGAGCCGTAAACCTGCCAAAGGAAAGCCGTATTTTGCAGTTGTAGCAGGATCTCCTTTGCATATTAGGATCTCCTTTGCATATTAGGCGACACACCCCTAATGTAGCCAATCCTCCAAGACCTTACAGAGCTCTTCTTACAGGGGCTACTGAAAGCTCTTGGAGGATTGGCTACATTAGCGGTATGTCGCCTAATATGCAAAGGAGTTGCTGCTATAAAAAGAGCCCTTATGCCGACACTATATACATTATCAGCATATGCCAATTTTTAAGGGTTTATTTGTCAAGGGTGGTGATTCCATACTATTATTTGGAGGCATCCCATTGGAAATCCTTTGGTACAAGTGTGGCTACGGTTTTGGCATCACAGGAAGCTTTCTGTCTTGCTCAGTATTTCCTATGTAGTTTTGTCTGTGGCTGAGTCTATGGAAGTTTGGCCCAGGGTCTTGCGAGCTGTGCATTCAGGAAGTAGATTTCTGTACTGGGTATTTGTGTGTGTGTGTACGAAATGTCACTTACTACAAGATTGTTCTGATTGCAATATTTTTTCCTTCGGCATTTTCAGAGAAAGCTGCATTGGATTACTTTGGTATTTGGGGAGAAGCTAGCAGGGTAAACTGCCATGGGTGTGTTGGGCAGGTTACGCGGACCTGTAATTTTTTCTTTTCTGCATAATTACAAGGATCGGAGAAGAACATACCCCGTGTGTCCAGTTTGGAAGTCGGCATAAACAGGCTGGATTACTTTTCTTTAAAACTGTAGAACTTCCTTGAGGTTTCTGTTTCTTCATGTGAGCCGTGTATGACGACTCTGCATTGCGTCCTTTCTTAAATGAAACGGTTCCTTTGGTAGAACTGTGGCCGACACGCCTTTCTAGATAGGATGTGTCCAAAGAGCCATGCTATTATGAAACTTAGCATCTACCGTCTTCGCAAGTGGTGCTTGGAAACAGTATGATTTGAATGTATGAAACACAAAGCCCCCCCCCCCCCCGTTGTCTGAATCAACCTTTGCCTGGTTTTCAGATTTTACAAGGAAAGGGATTAGTCTCTCTTGCCAAGGAGTCACAGGAGAGGTCTGGTGTGGCCTTCCCAACACTAGATGGAGGCAGCAGGTTTCCAGACTCATAGGTCCAGTCTTCTGGGACAGTTCTAATGATCAGTCCCTTTCTCTTGCTTTATTCCCTTCTTGGTTTGGTGTAGTGGTTAAGTGCGCGGACTCTAATCTGGGAGAACTGGGTTTGATTCCCCACTCCTCCACTTGCACCTGGCTGGATGACCTTGGGCAAGCCGTAGTTCTGATAAGAGCTGTTCTTGAAAAAGAGCAGTTTCTGTCAAGAGCTCTCTCAGCCCCGCCTACCTCACAGGGTGTCTGTTATGGGGAGGGGAAGGGAAAGGAGTTTGTAAGCCGCTCTGAGACACCTTTGGGTAGTGAAGGGTGGGGTATAAATCCAATCTCTTCTTCTTGGTAGATGCTAAAAGTGGGCAGTTTTGAACACCGTGGATTTTGTTAAGGGATTGGGCGACTTAAGGTTCCGCAGTTGCAGTTTTGAGGTTGAGGGTCCTTCCTTCAAACAATTTACCTGCTTGATTGCTAATCGCTCCACCCCCGGGCTCCATCACACGAGCCGATCCGTGCTCAGTAACCAGGAACCTCTCAAGGGATGGTGGTCTCTTTCGTTTCTGTGGGGTGGGCCGTTTCCATGGCGGGCTGTCGTGGAGTGAGTGTGCGTGTGTGTGCCCCCCCTCCCCCTGTGTGTCTGAATGATCCTCCCCTCCTGGGCCCACCCCCTCCTGTGTTTGCTCTAGGCCCAGCCTGGACCATCAAAGCCTCCAGCTGACCCCCCCACAGTGCAGGTAACGTATGAAAGCGACTGGGAGCTGCCAGAGGGAGGAGGGCGGGAGCTGGAGGAGTGGGCTGGGCTGGGCTGGGCTGCGGAGTGGAGACGGGCGGCGGGTGGGGGGCCGTACACTGACCACTGTGCTCTGCCCATCTCTTCAGCCCCCTCAGGAGGAAAAAGAAGGAAAAGAAGTCAAGAAAGACAGCACCTCCAGCAGTAGCGGAGAAAGCAGCAGGTGAGGACGAGGGCTTACTCGGGTGTTGTCTGTTTTTCTCTCCCTGCTGTCTGCTAGTGGCTGAGTGGGGAGGAACTAAGCTTGGGTCTCTTCTTTTTCTTTATGTTTCCAGCAAAAAGAAGAGGAGCCGGAGCAGGAGCCGCGACCACAGACACAGGTAGGGATGGGCCGCGGGTTGCCCGGAAAACGGGGCACTTGCATGTGGGAAATGTGCGGGTTGCTCAGCTCAGATAATACAGTGATCAGGTACATTGCGAGGACCGCACACTTTCGGTACACGTAGTTGGCATGCTCTCAGTTCACGCAAGCGGAACGTCTTCGTTGGGAGATGGTTGAGTGGAGAGAGGTGGGATGTCTGGGGAGAGCTCAGTGACGGGGTTTCCACTTACAATAAAACAACAAACTGCAGTTTAAAATCTCAATTGGTACTGCCAGTAAATAAAAATTAAATCAGTCAAATGCAGTCCTAAAAAAAACCCTTTCTTCTAGGGTCCCAGGCATAATCTTCTTGGGGAGGTTCTTCCATAATCCTGGTGCCGCCACCAAAAAGGCCCTCTCCTAAGTTTCTGCAATTGGGGGAAGAGTCAGGAAGGCCTCTTCTTGTGACCTTAATTCCTGGATAGGAGTGTATAGGAGAAGATGATCCCAAGATGTGTAGGGCTTGTCTTTGTGGCTGTCACAGAAGGAGAACTCCTGAGTGGCTCCCTGCTACTCAGTAGAGGGCCGGGAACCGGGGTGACATCAGGTGATCCATAGAGCGCAGCCTGTCTCAGGCACTGTTCTTTTTGCCCTGTAGCCAAATGTGAGGATTTGGGTTTGGACTGGAAGTGGCCTATCCCAATATAATTGAGTGGTAAGAGCCGCATGGCAGCCGTTTGCGGCCCAGTTTTGGCCCATAGTGACCATTGCTAAACCCTCGCGTGGCTCACTCTTGTGCCCGTAGTTGCACAACCCGATGTGGACCTGCTGCCTCGGCACAATTTGTATTCAGGCATCTTCTAGTGGGAGGAATGGCCGCAACAGCCTTCCGCACTCTCCTCCCATGATCTGTTCCCCCTTCCAGCCGCAGTCGGGACCGAGACCGCCATCGCAGGCGCAGCCGTAGTCGGGACCGCTGGCACCGGAGCAGAAGCCGCCATCGGAGCCGGAGCCGAGATCGTAGGTGGGGCAGCCGTTCCGGCAGCAGAGAGCGCCGGAGGGATGAGAGAGTGCGCTACCGTAGCCCCCCACCTCCTGGGTGAGGAGCGCAAAAGAGTGGATGATGACCATATCTATGACAGATGCAGTCAAATCATCCATGCTTCGCATTTAGTGGGCTAGCAACTACGTTGACATAAGAACATAAGAGATGCCAATGTTGGATCAGGCCAAGGCCCATCCAGTCCAACACTCTGTATCACACAGTGGCCAGAAATACCAGTGCCATCAGGAGGTCCACCAGTGGGGCCAGGACATTAGAAGCCATCCCACTGTTGACCCCCCCAAGCACCAAGATGACAGAGCATCACTTGCCCCAGAGTCCCTATCTATACCTTGTGGCTAATAGCCACTGATGGACCTCTGCTCCATATGCTTATCTAATTCCCTTTTGAAGCCGTTCATGCTTGTAGCCGCCACCACTTCCTGTGGCAGTGAATTCCGTGTGTTAATCACTCTTTGACCAGGGAGGCTCAGTCACACGAATGTTCAGGCAAGCAGGCCAAGCCCCTCAATCTCCTGTTCCTGCATCCCATTCACAATCAATGCTTGGGAGCAGTGTTCCCTCTAAGCTGAATTAGCGCGAGCTAGCTCACAGGTTTTTAGCCACTGGCTCACACATTTTTGTCTTAGCTCAGGAAGGATGGCCCCAGAGCAAGCTAACCTATGTAGCAGCCAAATCACTCGCTCACAACTTTAATGCCAGTAGCTCACAAAGTAGAATTTTTGCTCACAAGACTCCACAGCTTAGAGGGAACATTGGTTGTTCTCAGCAAAGTTAGTTCCTTATGAGCCTCTCAGGGAGAAATTTCTACAACTGAGCTTAGACATCTAAGTACACTTTGCTGTACAGCTCCACTAAAACCACATCAAGATAAGAGAAACTCTAAACAGGGCTTTGCCTTCAGGTTTTAAAGGGACAATCGCTTTTCCTTCTGCCTCCCAATTGGCCAAGTCTTTCTCTCCTAATTTGGATAGCCCAGAAGGAATAGAGAAGTATGCCAATAGTTTTTCTAGCTTTCCATTTACCCTCCCCTAGGAGCCACAGATGAAAGAGCCACCAGGATCGATGGTTGTCTGCACTGTTCCCTCTAAGCTGAGTTAGTGTGAGCTAGCTCACAGTTTTTTAGCCTCTGGCTCACATATTTTTGTCTTAGCTCAGGAAGGGATGGCTCCAGCTCAGGAAGGATGGCCCCAGAGCAAGCTAACCTATGTAGCAGCCAAATCACTCGCTCACAACTTTAATGCCAGTAGCTCACAAAGTAGAATTTTTGCTCACAAGACTCCACAGCTTAGAGGGAACATTGGTTGTCTGGGTAGCTCTGTGACACCACAGTAATCAGCACGCGGTTGTAAAGGAGACAGCACTGTACGTTCAATTCTTCTTCCCAGCGAAGTTGATGTTTTAATTTGTTTTGGTTTTCTGTTATTATGATTGCTTTATATATTATTACCCATACTCAAAACAACTATTACTTCGACTATAAATACTAACGTACGGAGGGGAACATAGTGTCATTTGATAACCATAGGTAGTACTGTATTGAGTAATGTCAAAGGAATTCTATACGATGTGTTTATATACTGTTCTTAATATACCAGTAAAGGAGACAAGAAGTCCCCCGGGGGGGGGGGGGGGCTTCTGGTTTTGTCCAACTTGAGCAGATTTGGGTGAAAGGATCTGCTCTTTGGTTGTCCGAATGTACACGTGCTCTCCCAAGTCTGCCTCAGCTACAGCGCAGCAGCCTTAAACGGAGCCCTGTTTCTTCCTCTGTAGGCGGCGGTTCGGACATAGCAAGAGTCCCTTATACAGAGAGAAGAGTCCCCTCCGGTGAGTGCCTGCCTTGATTTTGTTGGTGGTTCTCTGCCCAAGGGAATGTTGATTCCCCTCCTCCCACTTTTCAGCTCACCTTCTCCTGTCCACACAGGGAGCCTTTGGGCAGCCTGAGTCCAGAGGAGCGTGATGCCCGTACCGTCTTCTGTATGCAGCTGGCTGCCCGCATCCGCCCCCGTGACCTTGAGGACTTTTTCTCTGCTGTTGGCAAGGTACCCCCCCTTACCCCCCCTCTTATCTCCTTATTCTCTCTGCCCCTTCTAATGTAGATTCAACACCTTCAGTATCACCTTAGTGCAGGGGTGGTCAGACTTGCTTAACGTAAGAGCTATGTAGAATAAATGTCAGATGCTCGGGAGCCGCAAGGCATGAACAAATATTACATGTTTTTACTGGGGGAAATGCAGATTTGCTTTTTATCAACATTGAATGAGACTCCCAAAAATAATTACAAAAGCGATAAAGGCAGAGATATTGGTAATGATATTTATTTGCCCAATGATGATGATAATATAATAATCTTTCCATTTATTGATCGCTCAATCCATGCAGAGCTGCCGGCTCTGAGCGATTTACAGTTACTCATGAAATTCACATGGGACTAACAATGCTGGGGGTAAGGGAGGACAACATATATCATTTAAATCGCACACATTTTTGCAGTCGTCGAAATAATGGTTAGCTGTAAGGTCCAGTCGTGTTCGGCGTAGCTTGATGTTGTCAGCATTGTCTCAGTCGCAGCGCACCACTGCCACCATCTGGCCGAATGGCTTATTGCAGCCTTTTTCATCAACGCTGCGTAGATCTTCCTCGGCTTACGGAGCTTACGCGCAGGCCCTCTGATCGGCTAACACAACCCCCACTGGGGGGGTTTGTGTGCCCACTCTCTCTAAGGAGTGGTACCCATTTTATCTACTCGCCGAAGCTTTCGAACCGCTGGGTGGACGGCGAGTTGGGGACAAGGACTGGCAGCTCACGCCAGTGCGGGGCTTGAACTGACAGCAGTCCCCCGACTACTACTACTACTACTATTATTATTATTAAATTGATACCCCGCCCTATCCCACGAGTGGGATGTTTATTTAGAGCTATTTATTTATTTAAAGCTAAAGAGTTGCCTCCCCATGCCTTCCCCGGCCTGTCCAAGGGCCGGCTTGCCCGGGCTCCCCGCAGCCGCACGATGCCCAGGCAAGCCAAAGGTAGGCACAGAGTATGGCCTAATATGCTAATGAGCGGCACTGTTGGGGGTGTGGCCTAATATGCTAATGAGTTTCTGCTGTTGGGTGTGGCCTGTTTTGCTAATGAGTTCCTGCTGGGCTTTTTCTACAAAAAAAGGCCCTGGTAGTAGTAGTAATAATAACAATAAAAATTTGAACAGCTGTTGGAAGTTTCTGCAGCTTGTTCTCTCTCTCACTGGCCGTCTCTTCCTCCGGGGCAGGTACGTGACGTTCGGATCATCTCTGACAGGAACTCCCGCCGTTCGAAGGGCATCGCTTACGTGGAGTTCTGCGACATCCAGTCTGTGCCACTGGCTATTGGGTTAACAGGGCAGCGTCTCCTAGGCGTGCCCATCATCGTCCAGGCTTCCCAGGTGCGCGACACAATGCAGAACTCGTGGAATTCAGGGATAAGAGCAAGGAAGCGGACGTATTGTTTTGTCATGGGCGGGTCTGTGGATTGATGCAGCCATGTAATTGGGTCAGATTTAGAGAATATTTTTAGGAAAGGAATGGGGTTGGGGTAGATCTAGGATGCTGTGGAGCCAAAGGTTTATTGGAAGAACTAAAGGCTGGCCTTGGCAAAGGGCTGTAGTTTCTTTAGGTCAGCCGTAAGCCCCTTCTGTGTTCATATCCTTCCCCTGCCCAAAGAAGAGAGCCCTGGAGGGTATTTTTAAATTGCTGTTTTTACTCTGGCCCCACTGCCGGACCTCCTGATGGCACCTGGTATTTGTGGCCACTGTGTGACAAGAGTGTTGGACTGGATGGGCCATTGGCCTGATCCAACATTGGCTTCTCTTAGGTTCTTATGTAAGAAGAGGGAAGCACTTATGCAGTTAAGACTAGAGATGTAAAATTTCCGGAAATTTTGAAGCTCGGGAAAAACCCGGTTTTTTCCCCGGTTTTTTTTTTAGGGGAAACAAATTTTCGGAAAAATTGAAAAAATGCTACATTAGCAATTTTTTTTGTCTTTTCTGGATTGAAAGTCATTCTGGTACTTTAGGAACATAAAATATGACTATGGACATTTTTATTTGGCATGAAATTATCACAACTAGCATATTAAAAATATAGTGTATCCAAACAATTATTACAAACAGAATACCCACCCACATGCAAAAACAAAACTGAAACCTTTTTATTTTCTTCTGACAATCGCACCTCCTAAAGGAAGAAATGCATCTTGTTCTTGCATTGGAGAGTTCAGTTTGTAACCTAGGACTTGCTTGTCCTCAGTGCACAGGAATTAGATCAATCTGATACCATATATAGTATATATTTTAGAAATGATTTGGAAAACATTTGAACACCTTGTCTTAAAATATTTTATTCATCATGTTAAAATAAAATGTTCCATAATCATTTCTTTTCTTTTCTTTTTTCATTTTTTCCGGTTTTTTTCCGGGCCTTCACATCTCTAGTTAAGACTCAACATGATGCAGCTTCCACTGGTGGCAAGGCCAGCTGTTGTGGAGCTGAGCCAGTGGCTGGCCTTGTCAGACTGTAGGACCTGCAGCAGACTAAACCTCCCACAAAACATGCCACTTCTGCTCTTAAAAATTGGGCACATCCAGTTTTCAGCTGCTTTGCCGTGACTCTTTAAATGTACCATTTTTTTTTTCTTGTGGGGCACTTTGGGGAAGGGGTTATGGCTCAGTGGCAGAGCCTCTGTTGTGCACGCCCGAAGGTCCCAGGTTCAGTCCTTGGCATTCTCCAGTTACAAGCTTCAGGTTGCAGGTGATGTGAAAGGCCTCAGACCCTGGAGAGCCGCTACCAGTCAGAGTAGACAATACTGACCTTGGTGGATCAAGGGTCTGAGTCCGCGTAAGGCAGTTTCACGTGTTCCCATGTGTGGGAACAGTTTTGGGAAGGCAGGTGTTTAAAAATAAGACTCGGCGCCGCTTGCTCTGGGGCCATTTCTTAATCCCCTTGGGTCCGTGGTCTTAGGCGGAGAAGAACCGTCTGGCAGCCATGGCGAACAACCTTCAGAAGGGCAGCGGTGGGCCCATGAGGCTCTACGTCGGCTCCCTTCACTGCAACATCACCAAAGAGATGCTGCGCGGGATCTTTGAGCCCTTTGGCAAGGTTGGTCTTAGCTGGAGAGAAATGGGGGCGGGGCGTGAAGCTTGGGGGCAGGGCCTCCCGGCATTCTAATCTCCATGTGTTCTCGCTCCCCCCCCCTTTCCCATTTTCAGATTGATAGCATTGTGCTGATGCGTGACCAGGATACTGGGCAGTCCAAGGGCTACGGCTTTATCACAGTAAGTAAAATTTTCTTCCCCTGCATGTGTGGGAGGGTGCTTCTCTGTAAAGATGCGTACTGAACATGTGTCTCTCCTCCTCTCCACAGTTTGCAGAGGCCGAGTGTGCCCGGCGTGCTCTGGAGCAGCTAAACGGTTTTGAGCTGGCCGGTCGACCCATGCGGGTGGGACAAGTCACTGAGCGGCTGGACGGGACCACCGATATCACCTTCCCCGATGGGGCGGATGAGCCTGACCGAGCGGCCCTTAATCTCAGCACCACCAGCTCCCAGTTGCTGATGGCCAAACTGGCAGAAGGTAGAAGGCAAACCAAAGGAAAATGGAGAGCAGTTTAGTCTGCATGAGCTAGGGAGGTTCGCAAGAGAAGCAGGAGTCATTTCCGTTCACAGAATATTATAATTCTGCCATCACCATAGCAGCGTACAATAGGATGAGAAACTGTGACACTTCATTATGGCAAGGACGTAAAGCGTACACAGTCAAAGACCAAAGTTGCAGATCTGTAGAGTTTCCCTTGAAAGGGACTTCCATGGAATATGGGAGCCACACTTAAACATTCGCTGCTCCCAGCGGGAGAGCTTGATACTATTAGATCTCGGTTCTCAGGGAATCGTAGTTGAAATTATGTTCCCTCAACTGCCCGAGGCTCTGGCCACTTAGGGCTCTGAAAATCTTTTAAGCTGAAGAGGTGTTAAGACGGAGATGATGAGAGAGAGCTTTGTTGAAAGAAGTGGGCGCTCCTTAATTCAGAATGGGGAGACTCTCCTCCCATAGGCAAACGTAGGCCCTCCTCCTCTTGGATTTGTCCTACTAAAACCAGAGGAATAAATTGGTATTTTTACTCTGACCGCCTGAACGCACACAGCTTCAGTTTAACAAAGTGGTAGTACACTTTCTTTCTGCACCGTTCTCACAGTGGGAGCAAAATGGGGGCAGAAGAAGCTAGAAAACGAGAGCTCCTCTCAAGGCTTCTGGAGTTAGCCCTTCTCCGTACCTTCTTCATCTCTCTGCCGCAAGAGGAGGCCCTTTTCTGTACGAAAGCCCCTGATTCTTCTCTCTGCTTCTGCGTTTTGGCCTCTGGTGAGCTGCTCAGTCAGCCTGGGTAGCCTCACGGAGTTGTAGGGATAAATTAGGTCAGGACAGAGTATAATCCCCTCTGCAGCTTTAAAGTGTGCCGGGAGAGAAATCTGAATGGGGAGGAGAGAGATTGGGGGTGGGGGGTGGGGTGGAGAAGCAAAGAACAGTTGTGGCTTGCGCTGAGTCATCAAAGTATTGTGCTTTGGGGAAACGACTGCATTCCTTGGCTCATTTGGCTTTTGCAACCTGCCTTTCTCCTGTGTCTGGCCCAAGGCAGCTTCCAGGGGCAATTTTAATTGTATCTCGCGAAGTCAGTTCAGCACTCCTCAGTCCAATGTTCCCTCTAAGCTGTGGAGCCTTGTGAGCAAAAATTCTACTTTGTGAGCTCCTGGCATTAAAAGTTGTGAGCGAGGGGTTTGTCCACTGCGTAAATTAGTCTGCTCTGGAGCCATCCCTCCTGAGCTAAGACAAAAATGTGTGAACCAGAGGCTACAAATCTGTGAGCTGGCTCACACTAACTCAGCTTAGAGGGAACACTGCTACCGAACACCACCATCATCAGTCCAGCTGCCGACCCTCATCAGAAGTCAAGAATGAGAGAACACGGGACAAGCTGAACTTCCTGAGGCAAACAACCATGATATGATAACCAAGTCGTGATATGATAACCAAGTCGTGTTTTAGAGAACAATATATCTTCTTTAATTATCCAGTGAGTAACAAATCATTAAAGTTTGGTGTAGTGGTTAAGCGTGCGGACTCTAATCTGGGAGAACCGGGTTTGATTCCCCACTCCTCCACTTGCACCTGCTGATGTGACCTTGGGTCAGTCACAAGCTCTGGCACAGCTGTCCTTGAAAAAGAGCCGTTTGTGTCAGAGTTCTCTCAGCCCCACCTACCTCACAGGGTGTCTGTTGTGGGGAGGGGAAGGGAAAGGAGTTTGTAAGCCGCTCTGAGACTCCAAGTGAAGGGCGGGGTATAAATCCAATCTCTTCTTCTTCTTCTATTAAAGTTGTTTCCTTTGGAGTAAATTGGTCTCAAGTCTTTCTGACCTACAGCGCTTAGTAGACCGTTTCACTCAAGGTTTCATCAGATGAGACCTTACGCCTTTCGTATTTTTTTCTGCAACTTTTTTCTGAACGGAAGAGGGAGCGGGAAAAAGTTGCAGAAAAAAATATGAAAGGCGTAAGGTCTCATCTGATGAAACCTTGAGTGAAAACGGTCTACAGAGCGCTGGTAGGTCAGAAAGACTTGAGCTCAATTTACTTCAAAGGAAACCACTTTAATGATCTGTTATTCACTGGATAATTAAAGAAGATCTGTTTCCCCCTAAAACACGACTTCGTTATCATATCACGGTTGTTTGCCTCACGGAGTTCAACCCTCATCAGAAAGCTGATGAAAAGGCCCCATGAAACCATTCTGCCTCACTCTGTGTGTGAATGCTTAGCTGAGTAGGAGTTTTTGTAATACACCCGGGGGGATGTGAGGGCCGCCACAGAGAAGAACACAAGTGGTGGTTCTGTTTGCATGCTGGCAAGACAGAACAAGGGGCAGCATGTACCCAGAGAGTTTGGTTAATAATACAGTCGTCTTACCTGTACAGAGAAACAGTATTTTAACATTGAATGCTGTAGGGAATGGTGTTCTCAGTATTTGAAACAGACAAAAATTGCAGGCATCCATGTTGGTCCCTTTAGGAAAATCTGTCCACGGCAGTAATCTTAAATGGCGTGGAGTCTTTTAAAAGCAGCTTTCTGCTGGAGCAGGAGCAAACGGCGGTTGCGGGTGAGCAAAGGAAATCTGCCCCAGGTGTTGGCAGAACCTGCCAGAATGTGCCCCTTCATCCCACGTGGCAGGCAGAGGCACTTTGACTGCGACCTTTTCCAAAAGCTAGTACCGAGCCGGGTTTGGAATGGTTGCAGCCAAGAGAGGGAAGACACAGAGCGGGGCCAATACCTTGTGGATTCTTCGAGCCCACCCAGCCCCGGTTTAGACACACGACCATGTGGCAGCGGCCTCAGTCGCTCACTCCTCAGTGTGTCTGGGTAGCATCTGAAGGGAGGAATCCTCAAGTGTCACGGAAGTACACTAGTGGTGGTTCCGGCCACATCCTAGGGTAGCGACTTCACGGATTGATCATGGGTTGATGGACGGGCACTGGAATTTGCTGGACGTGCTCACCTGGGTCCTTTCCTCCCCCTCCCTGTCCCCAGCAGGGTCTGGGATCCCACTGACGACTACGGCCGCGGCCCAGGCTGCCCTGCAGCTCAACGGAGCGATACCCCTGGGAGCACTCAACCCAGCTGCCCTGACAGGTAAGCGGGAGTGTTGGGACGGGGGAGGTAATTGGGCTCGTCTGGAGGGTTCCCCGAAGAGAGCTCAAAGTCTGGGGAAATGTATGCCCCGCTAGCAGCGTGACTCTTGCTTAAAACATGGTTCGCGAAGGAAAGAAATGTGGCAAAACTCTAGGACGTCGTGGGGAGGAGGTTGAAGAAACCATCTAGTCCTCATAAGAACATAAGAGAAGCCAGTGTCGGATCAGGCCAGTGGCCCATCCAGTCCAACACTCTGTCACACAGAGCCATAAAGACCAGGGGCCATCAGGAAGTCCACCAGTGGGGCCGGGACACTAGAAGCCCTCCCACTGTTGCGCCCCCCTCCAAGCACCAAGAATACAGAGCATCCCTTGCCCCAGAGTTCCTATCTGTACCTTGTGGCTGATAGCCACGGATGGGCCTCTGCTCCATACGTTTATCTAATTCCCTCATGACCCCGTCCCTGCTTGTAGCCGCCACCACCTCCTGTGGCAGTGAATCCCGTGTGTTAGTCACTCATGAAGCTGCCAGAGGCCGAGGCGGGCCATTGGTCCATCTAGCTCAGAACTTTTCTGTTTGGATGATGGCCGTGATAACTCCCTGGCCTCTTCCCAGTCGGATTACTCCATTCTCATATGGAGACCCTGGGAGGCGAACCCGGACCTTCGGCACGCAGAGCGTTTGTCCGGCTACTTAAGCAGTCGGTGGAGTTCCTCTTAGCTGCTCTCATTCACTGTTCATCCCGCCCGATCTGTCGAGAAGATTCCATCGCAGTCCCGGCACTTCCCGTCACCCTCTTCTCTCTGACCTCTTTTCTCCCGCAGCTCTGAGTCCAGCACTGAACCTGGCTTCACAGACGTTGGCCTCACAGTGCTTCCAGCTTTCAGGCCTCTTCACTCCCCAGACAATGTGAGTGGCTGAGCCGCTGAGACCGGGCGGGATGTTTTGCAGGCTGCGGGCAGGGTGGTGGGGCGGTGTATGGGTTGGGAGCCACCACACGCTGCGGTCGGCAGCTAGAATTTTATTTATTGAAAACATTTATTTATTTACAGCATTTCTTCCTTACGAAGTGCCAAGGCGTTACACTGTAGACGAAATACATAGAATACATAAAAACAAAAATTTAAAATCCCAGTTCAGGACTGCTAGTAAAGGTAATCAAATGCAGTCCTGAATAAAGCGGTCTCCAGCTACTTCCTCAAAACTGAAGGCGAAGGGGCCAGGCACACCCCTCTCTGGGGAGGTTGTTCTATAATGCTGGGGCTGCCACTGAAAAGGCCCTCTCGGGTGCCCATCGAATGAGCTTTTTTGATTGACGGGACAGTCAAGGGACAGTCTGAATTCCCAGGCAGGACTTGGTTGACTATTGTAAACGGGCCGGTGATGTTTCAGGTCCCCTCCTCCTGCTGTTCTCTGGCTGCCAAAGCTGCGACGGCCCCTCTTTGTTCTTAGGAGGCCGTCAGAGGCTTTTGGCTACTGAGTTTCATTGCTCCTCTCGCTCATCTGGTGCTCTGCCGTTGCCAGTTCTCCCCCCCCCCCCCCCAGCCTTAACACCAAAGAGATGCTGCGTGGGATCTTCGAGCCCTTTGGCAAGATTGATAGCATTGTGCTGATGCGTGACCAGGATACTGGGCAGTCCAAGGGCTATGGCTTTATCACATTTGCAGAGGCTGAGTGTGCCCGGCGTGCTCTGGAGCAGCTAAACGGTTTTGAGCTGGCCGGTCGACCCATGCGGGTGGGACAAGTCACTGAGCGGCTGGATGGGACCACCGATATCACCTTCCCCGATGGGGCCATGTTTTCTTTGCATTTATGATCCAAGTTGTGGACTTTTACCAGTGTTTTCACAAGGTACATCGACGGCAGAGGAACACGAACCTTTTCTGCACAGTCTCTTGGGCTGGAAACTCTGACTTAGCCGTTTAAATTTTGAGGTCTGATTTCTGTGGGGTTTGCATAGATTCAGAGGCGGCACGGCTGGGTGGTTGCAGGACGGAGAGCCATCTCGAGGTCCCTTCTAACCTCCCCCCCCCTTTTCTGTCCCCCCCATTTTTCAGGTAACGCAACCCAGTTTCCCCTCGCCCACCCTCCCTCTCCCACGGAGCCTGGAAGGGAATGACCGTCTCCACCCCATCACCACCTGACCACCCGCATTGGATGCAAGGCAGGGGAAACGGACTCTGAAGGAAAACCTCCCGGGGGGGGGGGCCTTCTCACGTGAACTGATTTTACTCCCGACTTCCCGCCCCACCAGGTGCCGGGGCTTGGCGTCCCGTCCCCAGCTCTGGAACCAGAATTGAAGGGGGCTGTTACCTCCCCCAACCTGGAACCTCAGAGGAACAGGGGATCTATTCCTCCCCACCCCACCCCACCCCCCAATAGGGGGATTTGCAGCATCTCTTCTTAATTTTTCCCTCCTGGCAGGGCCCGGAAGGGCTGCGGTGTCGGGATATAATTTGCCATTTCTCTTCTTTCCCCCCCTCTCCCCTCCCCTCCCCACTCTCTCTGAAGGTGTGCTTTTGGGCATCTGCCCAGATGCCTTTTGGAAACGTCTCATTTGCAAGGTGGGAGGGGGTGTGTGTACATAAGAGGGGTAGAAACGGGGAGGGGCAAGAACCAGCCATTGGGTGGAAGGCGGGGTCCGGAGGGGATCCCCATATCCCTTTGCAGGCTGTGTTTTGTTATCCCCTCTAAATCTGTACTGGGCGCATACAGTGTGGGGATGTTCTCATTCCTCCCTTTCCTCGTCCCTCTTTTTCTTGGGTCTGTACCCTCTTCTTGGTGTTCCCATTTCTTCCTGCTGCACTTTCCACCCCTCCCGTCGGAGTCCCTCAGACCACCTCTTCCTCCCCAATCCCCAACCTTAAAAAGTGTATTTTGGTTTTCTTTCTTTTTATCTGTCTCTACTTTTTTTTTTGCTTATAAATGAATAATAAAAGTCACCAAAAGTTTTTTTTTTAAAGTTCCTATCTATGAATTTCCTTAGTTCCACTTTCTCAGCTAGTCCCATGGCATAAATTTTCCCTTTAGGTAATTTGGCCCCTGGGACTAGTTCTAAGCTGCAGTCTGAGTAGCTCGTCAGCCTCTTCTTCTCCAAAGACTGCTGCCAAGTCTCTATATTCTTTGGGAAGGGACAGGATCTCCTCTCTGGTGAGAGCATAGATGTCTCCTGTCTCCGGTGCTACCCCCCATTCTGGGTCCCATCTATGTTTATCACATTTTGAGTCAGTTTTCCCCCCCCCCACAGAATGTACAGGTCGTGGCTATGTAACCAGGGGGCCCCCAGTACTAGTGAGAACCGGGCCATTGGGATCAGAACGAATGAGCGATGTTCCCAGTGTCCCCCAATTCCCATTCGCAGGGGCATAGTCTCATATAGGCACGGGTCTTTCATAGGGGACCCATCCATTTGGGTGAAGATCAGTGGTTCCTTCAGCCGCTTCACCCCAGCTTCCAGCCCCACTACTACTGACGGGCTAATTAAGTCTCTCCCACACCCAGAGTCTATAAGCACTTTTACACGCACATGTGTGCCCCAGGTTTGGTTCATTAAGGATACAGTCACGAAGAAAAGAGAGGGGGGTTCGCTCACCACTTTTGGCGCCTCCAATGGAGGGTCCTGCCATTGCGCGCCTTCTACGGCAGGACCTGCTCATTTCCCGCCGGCTCTTGGTCTTCTTCGCTGGAGTCTCCCTCATCCTCTTTGGGCGACGCTTGGAGAGCTTTAGTGAACTTGGGCTTTGCGGTCGCTTTCTTCACTGGGGTAGAGGGTCTGCTCTTGGTCACCGCCGGTTTCTCTCAAAGGATCTTCTGGCCACAATCCGCCGCGAAGTGGCCCCTTTCCCCACATTTCAGGCACAAGCCTTGCCGCATTCGCTGCTCTCAGGTGGCGTCCGCTTGGCTTGGTGGCTTGGTTTTCAGAGGGGGGTTAGCCGACACTCCCCCCCCCACTGCTAGATCCAAGCGGAGTGTTTGCAGGTGGTTTTCCGCACTCTCCGCTTCCTGGATCCACGCTAACAGTGAAATGGGGTCCACGGATCTCAGCACCGTCTCGCGGATCTCCGGATTCAAGCCCACTCGGAACATCTTGACCAGAATGTGTTCTGGCCAGTCTTGAAGTTTAGCAGCATGGAGTTTGAACTCGAGACGGTCTGCCTTCCTTGCTTGAGGGTGCGAAAATACGCGTGCGCCCGCTGCTGTCAGCAAGCTGCCATGGTGTTCTGTGTTGCTTGTATCTCTGTACAGTTGTTAACACCCCCCCCTGTCTGTGCGCCTGTATTTTACTCTGCTGTAATGCCTAAGCCAAACAACTGGAGGATGTATTGGGGGAGTACGCTTATTGCCAGCTTGTTGCTTTTAGAGCCTGGGAACTGCACTTGTATTATGTCCGGAGATAACCTGGTTCTCAGGGAATGAGCGCGCAACCGTTTCCTTTCACCCGCCAGCGGGAAGAGCGCGCAACTGTTTCCTTTCACCCGCCAGCGGGAACGTGACCCATTGGTTCTGTACCTGTTTCAAATCCCTTTATTATGCTTGCCCCAACCGTTTGTAGTCAGTTCTAACAAAGAACGTGTTTGAGTGTCTTTCCAACGCTTTGAAATAAATTTTGCTTTTCTTTAAACGTGGATTTATTCTCGATGCTTGGGGATCCAACACCTGGGGGCACTGGACTGAGCCACCCGGGGGCCCTGCTGCCGCTGCCAGCCCGCCTGCGCCTGCCAGAGCCGCCCCGATGTGAGCGGCCAGGCGCCCAGGGAGGAGGGAGGCGCTCCGCAGTCTGACACGGGGGGGGGGGGCTGGGGGTTAATGGCAAATTTTTTTTCCGCAGACTGGGGCGATCTTCCTGCTCGCCTCCCCTCCCCCCCGCTGTTCCGTTCACCTCCTCCGCGCTTTCTGCCGCAGGCCTTCGCGCCCGCCTGCCCCGAGTGCCAGGTGCCGATTTGGACTGAGAACAGATGGCACTGGGTTTGGGCTCTGCATTCCCTGCAGTCGCCCGCTTTGCCTTGAGTCACCCACCTCCTCGCCTGCGGGGTCTCCCTGAGGACCTTACAAGGCGACGGTTTCCCGTCTATAAATACACACTCAGTTCCTTATTGTCTCCTCTGGCCTCTCGGATGCCTTTCCCTAACCGCCTCTGTGCTCCCCGGTATAGCTGGGGGCCCCCCCTCCACATCCCAACCTTTCCCCAGCTTCTGCCGCAAAAGGATATGGTAGCCTCGCATAAACCGGTCCTTGATCGCTATGGTAATGGGGGAAACATTTTGTCTCCATGGCAACTACCCAGCTGTGGACCACAAGGGTGTTTCCATGGAGCGGAGATGCACATCTCCTTTCTCCCGTCTCTCTGCCCTTTGAGTGGCTCAGCCCATCCCCCTTTTCTCGCTCATCCAATTTCTGGATGCTTCAGCTATTTGGGCGGGTCAACAAAATCCTGGGAGCATCAAATTTTGGGGGGGGGGGGAGATGGAGGAAAGACATTTTGTGCCTCATTGTTTCCTCGAGCTTGCAAAACCACTGGCAAGGGAAGCGAGGGGGGCAGCTGTGCTACGAGGAATCGGGTGCCGATGGAACAAATTCCATTCCTTGCTTCAGCCTCACGGGGTTCTCCCTCCCCATGCGTGAAGCTGGAGGGGCAGCGACCACCACTAAATTAACCCCCCCCCCAATACATATAGTTTGATAGGTCATTCATGTATGCGGCTTGGAATCCCTATTTTTCACCCATATTCAAACACAAGAGAGACATTGAGGAATTTCAGACAGACGATATAATCCGGAAGAGGAACGGTTCCCAAACGGTTTCTGGTCTGTCATTTCAGACAGAACCATTTTAAAACCAGTTCCCTACAGGAATATATTTGTAATTTCAGACACACACGCTTCTGTCCCGTTTAGGAAACAAGGCTGAAGCGTTTTACCTGTCAACCGCTTCCAAGTAGTCTTCAGTTCCCTCTCCCGGTTCCGATGTGCTTTTCCCCGGGGCGATCTCTGGCTTTTTTTTTTTGAACGTTCACTTTATAGCGTTCTAGCACTGTAACGGAACAGCAGTATATCAACGCCATTGGAATGGCTGGAGTGTTTTGTTGTAGTGCTATAGCGCTATAAAGCAAAC
>NW_015159767.1:365569-369495 GCF_001447785.1 Gekko japonicus
GTCTGAAATGGCAAACTGCTTCAGATCCAGCTCTTTACTGGAAGGGGAAAGCCCTGTGTGAAATGGCAGCCCTATACCAGTTTACTCCATGACGGATCAAAAACGGCTTCAAAACGGGTTAAAAAGGGTAATGTGAAATTCCTCGACTTTAAAAAAAAACCAATGGTAAGTTCCACAGTGATAGTTGAGGTATGGGGAGCAGGTAGTCTGAGGCTTCTAACTAGGGCCAGTTTGGTGTAGTGGTTAAGTGTGCGGACTCTAATCTGGGAGAACGGGGTTTGATTCCCCCCACTCCACTTGCACCTGCTGGATGACCTTGGGCAAGCCATAGTTCTGTCAGAGCTGTCCTTGAAAAAGAGCAGTTTCTCTCAGAGCTCTCTCAGTCCCGCCTCCCTCACAGGGTGCCTGTTGTGGGGAGGGGAAGGGAAAGGAGTTTGTAAGCCGCTCTGAGACTCCAAGGGAAGGGCGGGGTATAAATCCAATCTCTTCTAGGGACATTTTCTAAAATGGCATCTGAGGGAGAAGAGGATATTCAGTTCACTATTGTGCCTTTATATCCCAAATACTTTAGCGTGTTGTTTTAAAACTTGTGGAAAAGTGGAGTTCTTCAGAACACTTAGTTTGGTTGATCTGTGAAAGGAACGCTGCTTACTCACCCCTTCCAATCTTCTCATGCAAGATGCACTCAGAGAATCTCCTGACACCCATTAGCACAGGACAGCAGCAAAATCCTATAGACCCGGGCCGTGCCCCACACCATGCATCAGCTACATTCCAGAACATTCTGCAGGTTCTCTGCAATGCACAGCAGTTCTGCAGGGGGTACTCCAAGGTTCCTAGATAGAGAAGGTAATATGGGGATTGTCTGATTGAAGACAGAATGCTGAAAACCACTGGTCTGGAATAATTACCGCCCTTCTGGCCTTATCGTAGCGGTTATGAATTAACATTAAAAAGGCGTCTGTATGAGTGTGACGCTGCAGTGAATGTGTTAAGAGTGCAAAAAGTAAATGATTTCTTAAGCCAGGGGTGACATAAAATGGGTGGCTGGAGGCTGAAACCAGCAGCGATAAGTTAGACGTTCTGAAGGTAGTGGGGAGAAGTTTGAATTGCCGTACTGGAAAATAGACGTTAGATTTCTCCTCCAGGACAGGCAGCTATACAATCAGAGAGAAAAATATGCATCCATGTCCCCCATGGCACTTTTAGTATGAAGTGTGTGTGTGTGGGGGGGGCTCCTGCTACCGTTCCCATTTTGCAGACGGAAGAAGAGGAGATTGGATTTATACCCCACCCTTCACTGCCCAAGGGAGTCTCAGAGCGGCTTGCAAACTCCCTCCCCCTCCCCACAACAGACATCCGGGGAGGTCGGTGGGGCTGAGAGAGCTCTTTCAAGAACTGCTCTTTTTCAAGGACAGCTCTTATCAGAACTATGGCTTGCCCAAGGTCATCCAGCAGGTGCGAGTGGAGGAGTGGGGAATCAAACCCGGTTCTCCCAGATTAGAGTCCGCGCACTTAGCCACGACACCAAACTGAGGCAAATCGTCCCCATATATTGGCGGGGTCTCTCTTGCATTGCTCTGGTTAGCAAAAGGCCCTGGAAAGCCGCCTTCAGAAACCTGGAATTGCGGAGGTACTTTCCCCCTTCCTAGCTGCAGGGTTCAGAGGCTGGGCAGGGCTGATTTTGAAGGTGACAGTGGAGTGAACGGGGAAGGAAAGGTTGCAGAGAGTGGTGTGTGTGTGTGTGCGGAGGGGGGGAGAACGGTATTCTTTCTTGCAGGTGCATCTCTCCGAGAGCAAGCGTGGGAGGCCCTCCTGGCATGCATTGACAGCTTGAGCCGTCAGCCTGTCTCCTCCAGTGACAAGGGGGGGGACACGACTTGCATCTTAAGCAGTTTTTCTCCCTTCTCTCTCTCGCTCTTGGGCCCGTTGCCTTTCCTCCCCTTTTGGGATCTCTTTGTCACCGCGCAGCCTTTAACGTCCCGTAGCAGGCAGCCCAAAGAACCAAGACTCCGCTCTCAGAGGCAGGCTTCAAGCCACGACACCCATGAGAAAAGGAGAAGGCACTTCTGATCAGCCACAGCAGGCCTCCCTGTCGCACGGCAGCCTGCTTCTCCCAGAGGGTTGCCAGCCTCCTGGTGGGGCCTGGAGATCTCCTGGAATTTCAGGTGATCTCCGGTCTGCAGAATTTAGTTCCTCTGGAGAAAAATGGCTGCTTGGGAGGGTGGACTCTGTGGCATCATATTGAGAGCCAGGGTGTGTAGTGGTTAAGAGAGTTGGATTAAGAACATAAGGAAAGCCACTGCTGGATCAGACCAGCGAGGGTCCATCTAGTCCAGCTTCCCCTCTCACACAGGGGCCAGCCAGTTCCTCCGGAGGACCAACAAGAGGGCACAGAGGCCTCGGCCTTCCCGTGATGTTAATAATGTAAGAAGAGCCCTGCTGGGTCAGGCTAGTGGTCCATCTAGTCCAGCTTCCCGTCTCACACAGTGGGCAACCAGTTCCTCAGGAGGACCAACAAGAGGACACAGAGGCCGAGGCCTTCCTCTAATGTTAAGAATGTAAGAAGAGCCACTGCTGGGTCAGACCAGTGAGGGTCCATCTAGTCCAGCTTCCCATCTCACACAGTGGCCAACCAGTTCCTCAGGAGGACCAACAAGAGGATACAGAGGCCGAGGCTTTCCCCTAATGTTAATAATGTAAGAAGAGCCACTGCTGGGTCAGACCAGTGAGGGTCCATCTAGTCCAGCTTCCCATCTCACACAGTGGCCAACCAGTTCCTCTGGAGGGCCAACATGACAGCATAAAGGCTGCGACCTTTCCCAGATGTTGCCTTCTGGCTCTGGGATTCAGGGCTTTAGTGCCTCTGAACGTGGAAGCTCCCCTCAGTCACCATGGCTAGTAGCCACTGGTAGACTTAATGACAGCATAAAGGCTGCGACTTTTCCCAGATGTTGCCTCCTGGCTCTGGGATTCAGGGGTTTAGTGCCTCTGAACGTGGAAGCTCCCCTCAGTCACCATGGCTAGTAGCCACTGGTAGACTTAACCTCTGTGAATCTATCCAATCCCCTTTAAAGCTGTCTGTTCCTGTGGCCCTCGCTGCATCCTCTGGCGGCCAATTCCACATTTTTATCACTCCCTGTGTATTTCCTTTTGGTCAGGTTCGAATCCCCCACTCGTGACATGGAAGCTTGCTGGGTGACCTTGCGCCAATCACACTCACCTCAGCCTAGCCTACCTCACAGCGTTGTTGTGAGGATAAAATGGAGAAGAGAATGTGTCAGCCGCTTTGGGTCCCCGTTGGGGAGAAATGCGAGGTCTAAATGAAGTAATTAAAAAAAAAAATACCCTACTGTGGTCCATCCCCTCCCCTGGTCTCCACCCTCAAAACTCCCGCAATTTCCCAAACTTAGTCTCCCATATACCTAAGAACTGGAGGGCCTTTTATCCCGAATCCCCAAAGGAGAAGAATGCAGCGGGTTCTGGTGCAGTCGCCAGAACTGTGGAATGTCAGAATCCATCCACCCTTCTTCAAGGTGTATGGGCTTCAGCAGTCCCCTGTTGAATTCCTACCTCTGCCACCCCTAAACCACACTTTTAAAACTACTGGTGCTCTTTGTTCAGATCCAGGGACCCTTTTATATTCTTGAACGGCTCTCAGCAAGGCAGATGCCCAACAATGGCGGCAGGGCTTTTTTGGTAGAAAAGGCCCAGCAGGAACTCATTAGCATAATAGGCCACACCCAACAGCAGAAACTCATTAGCCTATTAGGCCACACCCCTGACAGCACAGCACATTAGCATATTAGGCCACACCCATGCCTCCCCTTGGTTTGCCTGGGTGCTCTGCAATTGCGGGGAGCCCGGGCAAGCCAGCCCTTCCAGGGGCCCCCCTGGCCTGCCCACCTCGGAGTTACCGGGGGGGG
>NW_015159767.1:369520-389781 GCF_001447785.1 Gekko japonicus
TGGCTGTTTTGAAATCTGGAAGCCATCCTGCCCCTTTATAAACTTCTTGAAAGACCTGGGCAAAGCTGTCTAATCGTTTGAGGTTGTAGTTCCTTGGTCATCAGAGCCTCACCACAGGTATGGAGGACCCCAGCAACTTCCCCCCCAAAACGCTCCTGTCTGAAATTCCTTGAGGTCTGCCCCTTTAACTGGCCTCTTAAAGGGGAAGTTATAAACGATGGGCAAGAGAAACGTTCCCAGGGGGGTTATACACAAATTTCAAAAAGGCTGCTTGCTGCATGGCTTCAGAAGCTTCTTAAAAACAATGTGCCGTATATGGAGGTTAAATAATAATCCACCGACAACCCACAACGTAAAACACAGATCGTTCCCTGGTGTATGCCTTTAAGACATGTCTCTTAAAGGAGCAGTGCACATCTTTAGCATATAAAAATGGCAAATTCCTCTGAAGTCTTTTTAAGAGAGTTGGTTAAAAGACGTGCACTGTTGTGAAGCGTCGCGTAAATAAGCAAATAGAATAGAAACGTTTTCCAAGGCTGCAGTTGGTCGCTTGAATTGAGCTCACTAGGGGATGCCTTTAAGTGCCCTTTAAAGGGGAGGTGCACAATTTTTTAAAACTTAACTGCGTTCACTACAAGAAGTAGGAGAGTGTGCCTTTTTTTCGTCCCCCCAGCTGGTGTCTTTTACAGCTTCTCAAAGTGTGGGCATATCTTTAAACTTGCACAAAGCATTCCCTGTAAAGAAACATTCCAAGGTCAGGGCCTCTGAAAAGGTGAGGCAGTGTAATAAATAGTGAAGGCAGTATCTTTGAGCCAGCAGTCTGCTGCTTTTAAATCTTTAAGGTGGTGGTGTGCGCAAAGGGCAAAGTGGTACCTCTCAAAATATCTTTTCAGCTACAGCAGAGGTCCAAAGGTCTCGGCCTACAAAAAATATGTCCGAGTTCACAAACACGAGAGTTACTCTTCCGTCTACTGCCTTTAAACGTTTCGAGGGACACAAGAAACACAAATCGAGGATGAAAGAAGTCCTGAGGCTTGCGACAGAAGCATTTCCCCGTGCCCGTCTGACACCTTTCAGCATTCTTGAAAGTGAAGCTCAAAATTATGGCAGATAAATAAATTTCTTACGAGAGTGCCAGGGAAATTATCTCAGAAAGGTGAGAGGCACCAGAGTCCAGACAACAAGCAGTCATCTCCAACTCATATAAATCCTTTCTTGAGTACCTTAAAGGTTTCTCTAAGACTGGTGTTTTTAAAGGTCTTAAAAGTCTGACGGAGGACAAAATGTGTAAAGCTGGTTTGGTGATGCACCGAAGCTGACTAGGCAAGCCAAGGAGGATTCTGGGAGTCTTGACAACAGTCCCTCCCTTGGGTCAATATGGCCGTCTTCCCGAGCTCCGTGCCGGCGGGGTCATTCCTTGTCGTCTCGGAGGCAATCGAGGGAGGAGAAATGAGGCTCATAGCACGGAGAGGTCGTTACAGGATTTTGACCTCTGCTTGAAGAAGCGTCCGTTTCGGGGCACAAGGCTAGAGAGGAAGCGCTTGGCTTTCTTGGTGATGCTCTCGCGGCGGCCCCCGGCCCCCTCACTGCCAAAACGGTCTCCCTCACGTCGGTGCCGGCGCAGTCGGATCTGGCGCACAACACCTTCGAAGAGCTCTTGGGTATTGTGATGTAAGGCGGCCGACGTCTCGATGTGCTTGCAGTTCATCATCACAGCCAGGCTCCGGCCCTCTGGACCCAGGGGGGGAAAAAGAGACGGATCTCAGATCCTTTTTCCTGACTCTTCCCTATGAGGCACAAATCCCACCCACAGTGCACGTGTTCCCTCTAAGCTGAGTTAGTGTGAGCTAGCTCACAGCTTTCTAGCCTCCGGCTCACACATCTCAGCTCCGGAAGGAGGGCTCCAGAGCAAACTAATTGATGCAGCGGCCAAATCGCTGGCTCACAACTTTTAATGCCAGTAGCTCGCAAAGTAGAATTTTTGCTCACAAGACTCCACGGCTTAGAGGGAGCATTGCCCCCAACAAGCAAATGTGTTTCAGGTAGTACCATTTACAGTAGAGGGGAGGAACTTACCCTCTCTCGAGACCTCCCTGGACCGTGCCAAGTCACTCTTGTTCCCCACCAGGATAATGGGGGGATCAGTTCGGGGGCTCTCCGCCCGAAGTCGCAGGAGAGTCGGGGGCACTCGGGTGAAGCTGCGTCGATCTGTCACGGAGAAAACCACCAGGAAAGCGTCTCCTGTCTGCAGGCAGGACTCCTGCATCCATCCTCCCGGATCTCCCTGCAGAAAGATGTCAGAGAGGGAGAAGGGGGTGCCTGTGTGTTTGTAGTTTCACATTTGTGCCACCCACGACCACATTTCCTCCTTATTTATAGGAGCTGTTCTAAGTGTCATGCAGTGAAGGATGGGGGTTTTTTTGTTAATTAATCATGTAAGGTGTACTTGGTTATGTCTCTTACATCCATACGTAGATGAGTGCAATTTTTCTGAATACCGCCTCCCCCAATTCTTGCTGATGTGTCATAGCCAGTGTTCCCTCTAAGCTGAGTCAGTGTGAGCTAGCTCACAGTTTTTTTAGCCTCCGGCTCACACGTTTTTGTCTCAGCTCAGGAAGGATGGGGCTCCAGAGCAGACTGATTTATGCAGCAGCCAAATCGCTCGCTCACAACTTTAATGCCAGTAGCTCACAAAGTGGAATTTTTTGCTCACAGGACTCCGCAGCTTAGAGGGAACATTGGTCATAGCCGGCACTTTCGTACAGCATGTATGGAAAATGCCGGCCGCTAGTTTCTTTCTGGAACAGACACTCCTCTTTGGTGTCGATCCCAGCTGCCTTCGTTTTTGTACACGGGTGTATTAAAAGTACGAAAGTATATTATTATTTTGTGAAAAATAATTACAATTGTTATTTGAACCCCCAATTTTGTCATCTGTTTTTTTGTTTAAACTATTGGCTAAACGTCTCAGCTCTTGGATGCCGCAGTTGCTACAGACTGTTTCTTTATAATAATGTAATGAAGAGGGGTAGAATTACATTCCCTACCTATATCTACGAGTAAAGGGGCTAGTTTGATAGGACCACCCACAAGGGTTGTCGTCCTCCAGGTGGGGCCTGGGGATCTCCCGCTTTTACAGCTGATCTCCAGCGAATAGAGATCAGCTCCCCTGGAGAAAATGGTTGCTTTCAAGGGTGGGCTCTATGGCATTGTACTATGCTGAGGCCCCTCCCCTCCCCAGACCCCGCCCTCTCCTGGCTCCACCCCTAAAGTCTCCAGGTAGTTTCCAACCCAGACCTGGCAACCCTATCCAGATGGAACCTGGAAATCTCCCACAACGACAACGGATCTCCCAGACTACAGAAATCAGTTTCCTTGGAGGAAATGGCTGCTCTGGCGGGTAGACTCTATGGCACTAGACTCCGCTGAGGTCCCGCCCCAACATAAACCGTGCCCTCCCCAGGCTCCTCCCACAAATCTCCAGGAATTTCCCAACCCTACCCCCCACAGCTCTCGTCAGATCTTGGAAACTAAACAGAGTCAGCCCTGGTTCGGGTGGGAGACCAACAAGGAAGTCGAGGCTTGCTGCACGGAGGCAGGCAACAGCAAATGTCCGGTTTGTCGCTTGCCTTGAAAACTCCAAGGGGTCGCCATAAGTTGGCTGTACCCACAGACAAGGTGGGGGGTGGGGGCTTGAGTTCCTTGGGGCCTACCCCCAACGTGTGAAAAAGCACAATTCAACCTGAGGATGGTCAAACAAGAAGATCGAATCAGTCAATCCTAAAAGAAATCAACCCTGACTGTTCCCTGGAAGGCCAGATAATGAAACTGAAGCTCAAATACTTTGGCCACCAAATGAGAAGGGAGCACTCCCTGGAGAAGACCCTGATGCTGGGAAAGATTGAAGGTCAAAGAAGACGGCAAAGGATGAGATGGTTAGACAGTGTCATCAATGCAACGAACATGAAGTTGAGCAAACTTCATAGGGCGGCGGAAGACCGGAGGGCCTGGCGTGATCTGGTCCATGGGGTCGTAAAGAGTCGGACTCAACTGTGCGACTGAACAACAACAAACAACAAGGGACTAACAGTGTCAGTCAATTGGGGGGCGGGAATAAGTCTGTTGAAGCCCCTCGATTTAGGGAACTGTGGCGGGACGGGATTTCCAAATTGTCACTGTCCACAGTGGAAGAAGAAGAGATTGGATTTATACCCCACCCTTCACTCGGAGTCTCAGAGTGGCTTACAAACTCCTTTCCCTGCCTCTCCTCACAACAGACACCCTGTGAGGTCGGTGGGGCTGAGAGCGCTCTTTCCAGAACTGTCCTTCAGAGAACAGCTCTGACAGAACTACGGCTTGCCCAAGGTCATCCAGCAGTTGCTGGTGGAGGAGTGGGGAATCAAACCCGGTTCTCCCAGATTAGAGTCCGCGCACTTAACCACTACACCAAACCGTGAGCCCTTAAAAGCCCCCGGTTTATTGTTTTACATTTGACATAGGGTAGTCTCAGAAAAAGCAGAAGAGGTTTTCATACCCTGCTTTGCTCTACCTTAAGGAGTCTCAAAGTGTCTTATAATTGCCTTTCCCTTCCTCTTCCCACAACAGGCACCCTGTGAGGTAGGTGGGGCTGAGAGAGCTCTGAGAGAACTGTGCCTGGCCCAAGGTCAACCAGCAGGCTTCATGTGGAGGAGGAGGTGGGGAATCAAACCCTCCGGATTAGAGTCCACCAGTGTTCCCTCTAAGCTGAGTTCGTGTGAGCTAGCTCACAGTTTTTCAGCCTCCGGCTCACACATGTTTGTCTCACCTCAGGAAGGAGGGCTCCAGAGCCAACTAATTGATGCAGCAGCCAAATCACCTGCTCACAACTTTTAATGCCGGTAGCTCACAAAGTAGGATTTTTGTTCACAAGTCTCCACAGCTTAGAGGGAGCACTGTCCCCACCACCCTTAATTTGAAGTTTCAGGCTAGGATTACAACCTGTCAGTTCAAACTGACCCTCTCAAGATTATTGTTGTGAGGATTAAGCGGTGGAGAGGGGAACCAAGACTAAACGCCACTCTCGAGGCCCCCAATCAGGGAGAAAAGGAGGCTATAAATAAGAAGAAGTGATAAGCAAATAGGAATTGATTCATTCACCTAATCAGGAACTGAGCTGCAGAAACCTGAACTGGGGGGGGGGGCTCTCCAGCTTCCCTCACCCCCTTTCAAGTTTCCCAACAGCTGACAGCACGCCACGTATTTGTGTCTCTCTCCCGCCTGCCGCTCTCACACCTTCCGAAAACGCCGGGCCCGTTTCCACATCTCTTTGTGTATCCGTGCACGGTTGTGGCACCCCCACCTCCCTGAAGCCTCAGGGATTGTGTCATCTGATCTGGATTTGCATACATTTGCATGCCACCCCCTTCCACGCACACCCACGCCGGGGATGCTGCGAAATGTTGGGCCACAGTCCCTATACATCGACGCGCTCTCCATCTTCGAACGAAGTAAATAACAGCAGACGCCTCCATATGGCTATTTCGCTTTGCATATATATATTTGAAATAAATCTGTATATAGCCCGTGTAACCCCCCCACACACACACACATACATAAAGAACGCTAAACCCGTCGTGAAAATAAACGGGGATCTGGCAGAGGTTTTATTCTGGCGTGTCCTTTCCGGCACTGACGGTGAAATGTGCCGTCAAGTCACAACCATTCTGGGATTCCCAAGGCAAGAGGTGAGCAGAGGGGGTTTGCCATTGCCTGCCTCTGCATGGTCATCCCGGTTTCCCTCGCTGGTGCCCGGTTCAGATTCTAACCACAACCAACCCTGCTTCACCTTCCAAACTCTGACAGGAAAAGGAGAGCCTGTTTAAACATACTAGCTACTTGAACATTCCACGCACGAAACTGCCTTTTACACTGGTCCATCGAGAGAATGTCGGATGAGAGCGCTCAACATTATGCTCAGCATTCCACAATTAAAGATACACCTGTCCAATCGGCTTCCAATTCCGACGCATTTATTTCATGCACTATGTCGTCCCGTTCCCCCCCCCCGCATTAAACCCAAACAAATGGTCACCACATAACCTAAGCTTGTTATTCCTGTTTGGTCCTTGAATCTGTTGAACATCTTCATTGTGCTGCATTGCTCATTTACTGCTCATCCTTTACCTCTATGCCTGGACTGGAAATTCCCATTTCATTGTATCTGACCTTGAATAAAACTCTGTTGGTCTTAAAGGTGCCGCTGGACTCAAAAAATGGTAGCCATATAAACTAAGTTTGTTTTTCTTGTTTGGTCCTTGAATCGGTTGAACATCTTCATTATGCTGTATGCTCATTTACTGCTCACCCTCTACCTCTATTGTTGGGTGATAGTGAGATATTGAAAAAATGGTATTTAGCAGAGATAAGATAGTCCTGCAGAGCCAGAGTAAAACAATTCAGACCGAGAGTCCATGTGTGATTAAAATATAAAGTTTTTACTAAATTCTAGCATGGGAAGGGTAACTGGGATGAAAATAACAACAGAGCATAATTGGCTACATCCTTACTCTACAAAGACAAAACTGGAAGAGAAGAGATTATCGCTGCTCTTCTTCTTCTTCTTCAGAACACCAAACAAAGACGGGAAGAGAAGCCATAAAATGGTAATACACCTTGACACTTTAGTCCCAATCAAATTCCTAGATCAGGGAGAAAATTCCTGGGCTTTCTACATCTAAAGAACATTGGTTACATGAGAAACATGTGACTTCCTGTGAGTAACATAAACAAACATTTAACCCCAGATATACTGAGTGTTTTCAACTTGTAATACCCAACATCTATGTATGGACTGGTAATTTCCATTTCATTGTATCTGAAGAAGTGTGCGTGCACACAAAAGCTCACACCTTGAATAACAATTTTTTGGTTTTAAAGGTGCCTGATTGGACTCCAACTCTGTCCAGAAGAGAGCCATATCGATCTGCAGGACACTTAGATCTGAGTCCAATACCACCTTAGAGGCCAACAAGAATTTTGGGGTATAAGCGTTCGAGAGCTCTCTCAGAAGTATCTGATGAAGGGAGCGTTGACTCTTGAAAGCTTATACCCCCAAAATCTTTTTGCTGTCTAAGGTGCTACTGGAACGGAATCTAGCGTGTACATCTTATTCTCCACCCAGACCAGCAGCGGCTCTCCAGGGTCTCAGGTGGAGATCTTTCACATCACCTGCTACCTGATCTTTTTTACTAGACATGCCGGGGATTGAACCTGGGACCTCCTGCATGCCAAGGAGATGCTCCGTCACAGAGCCACAGCCCCTACCCCTATATCAACTTAGTAATCACTCAGAACTGGATCCCATGGAAGGTGGTGGCAGATATTGGGAAGGTGGTGGCAGATATTGGAAGAAGTTGAATAGGTCCTAGAACAAGTTAATCCTTCGCAGAAATCACAATATTATAGTTTTATTTGTAAAGAATGGATCTTATAAAATATTGAAATGTAGTTAGTACCTTGCCCAGAATGTTTGTATAGTGTTGTTAATTTGAAATCTTTATTATTGTGTTGTTAATATAGCAAGTTGATGTTAATGTATAGTTAATGTTTATATTGGAAATTTAAAAAATTATAATAATAATTTTTAAAAAAGAACTGGATCCCATGAATCTGTTCTGCTAGCACAAGGACCAGTTTGGTGTAGTGTTTAAGAGTGCAGACTGTAATCTGGGAGAAGTGGGTTTGATTCCCCACTCCTCCACATTCAGCTGCTGGGGTGACCTTGGGTCAGTCACAAGTTCCCTCAGAGCTGCTCTCTCAAGAGCAGTTCTCTCAGAGCTCTCTTAGTCCCACCTGCCTCACAGGGTGCCCGAGGGGAAGGGAAAGGAATTTGTAAACCACTCTGAGACTTTGAGTGAAGGGCAGGTTATAAATCCAATTCTTCTCCTTCTTCTTCTTCCTCACAGGGCATCTGTTGTGGGGAGGTGAAGGGAAAGGAGTTTGTAAGCCGTTCTGAGAATTATAAAACAATCATAAGCAGTCATAAACATCATAAAGTGCTAGTGACAATGGTAGTAATAATAGTAATATTGCACATCAATGGTGGAAACATCATAATAGAGTAGGCATAGTGGGATACAGTCTATGTTGATGTTCAGCTCATCTTAATCTATATATGCCGGCAGGCACAGGCTGCTGGTGGCAATTGCAGGGGAACAGGGCCTTATCACAGTTCAGTTATTAGATGCGGCTCTTTGATTAAAGGCCTGGTGGAAGAGCTCCGTCTCGCAGGCCCTGCGGAACTGTCCAATCTCCTCCTCCTCTTCTTCTTCCCCTGACACGTCTTGTGCCACTGCTAGTCAGGTCCGTAGCTACAGTGGGGCATCTCAGAGCTAGGCCTCCTGACTTACTGGCATAGCCCCCCCCCCGACATCCCATCTAGCCCAGGGCTCCTGAGCAGCAGTAGGTGTGGGGAAGGAGCCACGTATTTCTTTAATTCGACTAGCCAGTGCCCCCTGAGAAATTTAAATCCCCCCTGACTTTAAAAAATCCTGGCTGCGAGCCTGCTGCTGGTGGAACAGATTGATGGGTTCCAATGCTCAGTCTCCTCACTGGGAATTTCCACCTTTGTATTGTCCTCACCGTTCTCTCCCCTGCCCCCAGCAAGTAATCAAAACAACAACCAAAAGCTATGTTAAGAACATAAGAGAAGCCAATATTGGATCAGCCCAATGGCCCATCCAGGCCAACACTCTATCACACAGTGGCCAAAAATACCAGGGGCCATCAGGAGGTCCAACAGTGGGGCCAGGACACTAGAAGCCCTCCCACTGTTGACCCCCCCCCAAGCACCAAGAATACAGAGCATCACTTGCCCCAGCCTGAGAGTTCCTACCTATACCTTGTGGCTAATAGCCACTGATGGACCTCTGTTCCATATGCTTATCTAATTCCCTCTTGAAGCCGTCCATGCTTGTAGCTGCCACCACCTCCCGCGGCAGTGAGTTCCATGTGTCAATCCCTCTTTGTTCTGTGCCCCAACTCTCAAGGGGAGGATGACAACCCGTCTGTCCTCAGTTCAAGGGTCACTCTAAGAGAGTCTTCCTCCTCTTGCTCTTCATAGGTTACTCTCCTACCCATGCCCATTTCCAGCTTCTTACCAAGGAGCAGAACCTAACTCCAGAGAAGACCTTTTTAGCGATGGCCTTTGGCCTCTGCTCCTGGGCGGGTCACCAGCTAAACTTTTCGTGCCTTCACCTCATGTCCTGCAGCCCAGTGTAATGTGGATCGCTCCTAAGCCAAGGGGCTTTCGAGGCCCGTGAGAAGCAGAGGTGCTTTGCAATTGCCTGCCTTCGTGGTCTCCCATCCAAGGACCAACCCTGCTTGACTTCCGAGATCCGACGAGATCGAGTTATGCCAAGCCTTATTCCCTAACAGGCTGCCCCTGTGTCTTCCCAAAACAGCTGCTGAATTAAGCAAGAGACAACCTCAGAATCATAGAATCCTAGAGTTGGAAGGGATCTCCAGGGTCATCGAGTCCAACCCTCTGCACAATGCAGGGATTTCACAAATACCTCCCCCACGCACCCCCAGTGACCGCTGTCCCATTCTCAGATTATGACAAAACATCTCCAGGATCTCCAGCCAAACCGGCCTGGAGAAAAATTGCTTCCTGACCCCAAAGTGGCGACCAGCATTTCCCTGGGCGTGTAAGAAAGGGCCATCTTCTCAAAGACCTGATTGAATAAAAAACATTGTCTGTTGCTTAATTCTCCCTGCTCTTGACTAGAGATGTAAAATTTCCGGAAATTTTGAAGCTCGGAAAAAAACCCGTTTCCCCCCCCATTTTTTTCGGGGGGAAACGGAAATTTTTGGAAAAATTGAAAAAAATGCTACATTAGCATTTCTTTTGTCTTTTCTAGACTGAAAGTCATTCTGTTACTTTAGGAACATAAAATATGACTATGGACATTTTTACTTGGCATGAAATTATCACAACTAGCATATTAAAAATATAGTGTATCCAAACAATTATTACAAACAGAATACCCACCCACATGCAAAAACAAAACTGAAACCTTTTTATTTTCTCGTGACAATAGCACCTCCTAAAGGAAGAAATGCATCTTGTTCTTGCATTGGAGAGTTCAGTTTGTAACCAAGGACTTCCTTGTCCTCAGTGCACAGAAATTAGATCAATCTGGTACCATATATATATATTTTAGAAATGATTTGGAAAATATTTGAACACCTTGTCTTAAAATATTTTATTCATCATGTTAAAATAAAACATTCCATAATCAATTTTTTCCCTTTTCTTTTTTCAATTTTTCGGAAAAAAAACAAAAAGGCTTCAGGGAAAAAACGGGGGGGAAAACAGGTTTTTCCCGAATTTTTCCGGTTTTTTTCCAGGCCTTCACATCTCTACTCTTGACAATCCTTTTCATTCCATCTGATCGAGATGTGGGTTAAGGATGCAAATCATTCCTACCTGGTCCCAAATGTCATACAATATCAGAGTGACCTCTTCATCGTCTACGTCGAATTTTCGTTCGTAGGAATCCTCTGGAGGGGACAAAAGAAAACCAGAGAGGGTTGGGAGCGGGGGAAGACACTGGAATTATTCAAAAGGCACCTTTTCTGGTGGATGCGTTGGAGGGAGGGGGTCCTTCCTAGCGGTAGGAGCAGACTCAGCTGGTGTTACTGCTGTCAGTTCCCTGGATAATCTCTCTGTGATTGTTTTGCAGGACATATGTGTAAGATCCCTGTTTTCATACCAAGGGTTACTTCACGAGTCCCCCAACCCCAGATTGGCCAGTTTGGTGTAGTGGTTAACTGCACGGACTCTAATCTGGGAGAATCGGGTTTGATTCCCCACTCCTCCACTTGCACCTGGCTGGATGACCTTAGGCAAGCCATAGTTCTGGCACAGCTGTTCTTGAAAAAGAGCAGTTTCCGTCAGAGCTCTCTCAGCCCCACCGACCTCACAGGGTGTCTGTGGTGGGGAGGGGAAGGGAAAGGGAGTTTGTAAGCCGCTCTGAGACTCCTTTGGGTGGTGAAGGGTGTTGTGTAAATCCAATCTCCTCTTCTCCTCTTCATCAGCTCTAGGCTGTAATTGATATTCTGAAATAGCCCTGACTTCAAAGCTAAGAAAGGGACGGTTTCTTCGGAACGAGAAAAACGAAATTGTCCTGCAGTCTGTTACCAGCAAGATAGATCTCAGCAGCGGCACAGTAGGAAGTGGCCGCCTGTGCTCTCTGTCGTGCACTACAGTTCACGAAGAACATGCCTTCATTTGTGTGCGTTGCCCGGGCATTGCACTTCTAGAGGCTTGTCAGCTCGGAAGAAGGGCAACACTGAAATTCAGACTAACAAGATTTTGACAAGGCATTCCCCAGAAGGCAAAAATAAGGACAATTTAGCACCCGGGAGAGTCAGAGGGACGGAGCATTTAATGTTGTGCTTTTAGTGGTTTTGAACCGTTTAATTGTGTTTAATTATTCAGCATGAGCTGCCTTGGGGATCCTTCCGGAGAGTCGCCTGGTGTAGAGATGAAGTCCATGAATGAAAATAATTTTGAGGAGAATCGCAGGGCAGCCCGATATTCTAGAAGGACACAAACCCCTTCTCCACACGGCCGAACTGGAGGAGGAGATCGATCGCCTTCTCTTCATGGGGGAGATGGAGTAATGCTAAAGCGTTTAGCCCCGAAAAGGAACAGAACCCTTTCTCCGCCTACATCTGCTCTCATCTCCTGTTCTGTTTCGGATTTTGTAAGGAAGAGAAAAGGGCCCCACCAGGTGAAAGAAGGCATGGGGGTGCCAATCTCCAGGCGGGTCCTGGAGATCTCCCAGAAAGACAACTGGTCTCCAGCCTACAGAGATCAGTTCCCTTGGAGAAAATGGCCGCTCTGGAGAGTGGAGTCCATGGCGTTATACCCTTCCCCGACCCCATCCTTCACAGTCTCCACCCCCAATTCGCCAGAAATTTCCAAACCTGGAATTGGCGACTGTAAAAGGACCACAACCTCCCTTGGAAACTCTGTGCCAACAAATGCATCATGAAACGCAATATAACTAAACAAGATGAAAAGGCAGACAGGAAGAAATCCAACTGGTGATGCTTCCCCCCCCCCATGCTAGGTAAAGGTTTCCCTTGCTCAAAAGCCCAGTCGAATCCGACTCCAGGGGGCGGTGCTCCTCTCCGTTTCCAAGCCGAAGAGCCAGCACTGTCCGAAGACGTTTCCGTGGTCATGTGGCCGGCACGACTAGACGCCGAGGCGCACGGGACGCCGTTACCTTCCCCACCGAAGTGGTACCTATTGATCGACTTGCAATTTCTTGTTTTCGAACGGCTGGGTTGGCAGGAGCTGGGGCCAGAGACGGGAGCTCACTCCGTCATGCGGCACACTCGGGTCTCGAACTGCTGAACTACCGACCTTCCGGTCTGCAGCTCAGCGTCTTAACCACTTGAGCCCCCCCCCCCGTGCTACTAGATCCCAAAGGAGTTGAACATCTGCACAAGAACAGTGCCGGAGGAAAAGATCTCCAAAGGACAGAAATCAGTTCCCTCCGGAGAAAATGGCTGCTTTGGAAGGTGGCGTCTACGGGAACATACCCCATGGAGGTCCTTCCCTTCCCCAAACCCCGGTATCCTCAGGCTCCACCCCTAAATCTCCAGAAATTTCCCCACCCAGCGTTGGCAATCCTGCCTACCACATACCCTGGGGCCCTCCGGCGTCTTTCTTAGCCCCCTTTGGACTCACCTGCGTGCTCTTCCTCATGATGGGAACTCCCTTTCATGCCTCCAAAGATGGCCGCCAACGTACTCTTCCCCACGCCGGTCTCCCCGAGCAGCATGACTTTGTAAGGGCCGCGGCCCCCGGCCGGGCTGGCTCCCCCGGTACTGCTCACCTCCGGGGAGCTCGGGGGAGAGTCCAGTTCCTCCACCGCGGACGCTCTCATCAGCTGGTGCTTAATGGGCAAGGGCATGCTACCCCGCCGGGGCCCGGCGCCCCCTAGTGCCGGCGGCAACGTCATGGTGGGTCCAGTGCTGCAGGGACAGGGGAGGGAGACAAGAGCGTGAGTGTTTTGGAACAAAGGGAGTGTTCTCAAGGAAAAGAACCCATGGCTTTCCCCCTTCACTGAGCACCTATTAGCACAGGCTCCCAGAAGGGCCGTAGATAAGGTCACCGACCTCCAAGAGCGGCCTGCAGATCTACCAGCGGTCAGTTCCTCTGGAGGAAATGGCTGCTTTGGAGGGTGGACTCCTACCCTCTCCAGGCTCAGTCCCCAAATATCCGGGAATTTTCCATCAGGGAGTTGGCGACCTTAGCTGTACAGTATTCAGATCTCATTAAACATCCTGCCAAACGTAGGTTCCTCCTGGTCCTCTCTAGCACAAATACGTGTGGGGAAGGGTATAGAAATGAGGGTGATTTTCGTCCACCATATTTTTATAATGTGTATACATGTGTTGCGTATACATCTATGCCTCCTCTTCTGCCTTTCCTCATTCGTCCACTTCCCATGATACCAGGGGCATAACCAATGCTCCCTCTAAGCTGTGGAGCCTTGTGAGCAAAAATTCTACTTTGCGAGCTGCTGGCACTAAAGTTGTGAGCGAGCGAGCGATTTGGCTACTGCAAAATTAGTTTGCTCTGGAGCCACCCTTCCTGGGCTAGGACAAAAACGTGTGAGCCGGAGGCTAAAAAACTGTGAGCCAGCTCACACTAACTCAGCTTAGAGGGAACACTGGAGAGTATATGTATTCTATGGTGGCTGAGTTGTCTGCCTTTGGAGACATCATGCACTACCTTGGCGTGTCACGTTTAACGGTAAAGCCTATTCCTTCCACTGGCACGCCATACAACATGCAAGAGACGCAGCCAGGGTTGTGCACCGATCCAGTAACATGCACTCTCGGGGAGCACTGATGCGCGCGCACACACACATATACCATTTTCCCTGGCTAGCCAGACAACAATGCGTGTGCTTGAAATGGCAACTGCGCTCATCCAGAGAACCTTCCCCCTATGGGGACTGAGGCCTGGGCAGAAGAAGCCGCTATTCACTGAAGGGGAGTGTGCCGAATGCACACTGGCGCATCTGTTGCACAGATTAGCAGCACGAAGCGGCGCATGCAGACTGCCGTCGGATTAGAAGCACGCCAATCCTTTTGTCTCGCTTTCCCTCGCTCTCGCACACAATAGACTCAGAGAGTGAAAAGAAGACATCGCCAACCTACACATCTCCCCCACCCCCCAAACACATCTTCCTACACCCCGCATTATAAACAATGACAAACGTATAGGCAGAAACGGCTCGGCTGATGTCAGTCGTCTGAACCGTATCCTCACTGGACCTCGGCTGTCTGAAGGTGTCCACCGTATGGCGGACCCGAAACCCCCTCCCTTCCCGGGTTCGTCCAAATATACCTGGCCGGAATTGCCCTGTCTGTCAAGCGCTACAGTCTTTCGGAGAAAGTCGCTTCCTCTGCACCTTCTTCCCAGCGCTCTGAGACTGGAAATATCATCACACAAGACGGGGGGGGGGAGGATAAGGTTGGGAGATCACGACTCTCGGTTGTTGCCAAATCGCTGCAAAACAGCCCTGGTGTGCTGCAGCAGCGTGGGCCTCCGAAATCACCCTGGGGGTTGTGGCATGGCCTTTGTAGCTCATCAGCGACTTTGTGGGGTGCGAAATCAAGGAAGCAGACTCCACGCCAGTGCTCTCTCTCTCTCTCACAGGCACCCCGCCATGCCGATCCCAGTTCGGAGAGAGGTGCCTCTGCTTTCCCATGTTCTGTTCGTGCCCACGCCGGCTGGCACACTCCTCGCCGTGCAGCCCTGTTGACTTGGCACCTACCGCCTCTCGCAAAGACATCTGTTGGAGAAGTCTCCCCCAAAGGCACAAGAAACCTGCAAAGGGAACAGCCGCCCACCCAGGGCTGCACCCCTGGCTCTCCCCCCAAACCGCCTAGACCCTCCTGGTACATCCCACCCCCCAAGCACTCTCCAGGGTTCCCTCTAAGCTGAGTGAGCGTGAGCCAGCTCACAGGGTTTTCACCTCCGGCTCACACCTTTTTGTCTTAGGTTGGGGAAGGAGGGCTTCCAGGGCAAACTAATTGGTGCGGCAGACCAAATGGCTGGCTCCCAACTTTCGATGCCAGCAGCTCACAAAGTAGAATTTTGGCTCAGGAGACCCCACAGCTTAGAGGGAGCCCTGATCTGTCAGCCAGTGTTCCCTCTAAGCTGAGTGAGTGTGAGCTAGCTCACAGTGTTTTAGCCTCTGGCTCACACGTTTTTGTCTCAGCTCAGAAAGGATGGCTCCAGAGCAAACTGATTTATGCCGTAGCCAAATCACTCGCTCACAACTTTAATCCCAGTAGCTCACAAAATTGAATTTTGGCTCACGAGACCCCCACAGCTTAGAGGGAGCCTCGATCTGTCACCCTTGGCTCGCCTTTTGCTTCCTTGGAAGAAGGGGCAAAGCGGGGAGCCTGCCCCCCTGTGGATCTCCTGGTTCCCTCTGCACCCTCAGCCTCCCCAAAGGCCAGCCCCACTCCACTTTAGAAAATGCCTCCCCTCCCCCACCCAGAGTCGCCCCCAGCTTATTTTGCACCCTAGGCGAGGATCCCTTCTGGCGCGGCAAAGCGGGGAGCCTGCCCCCCTGTGGATCTCCTGGTTCCCTCTGCACCCTCAGCCTCCCCAAAGGCCAGCCCCACTCCACTTTAGAAAATGCCTTCCCCCCACCCCCACCCCGCCCTGGTCAGGTCACCCATGCTTGCAAACGGGGCGCCCTTCCGCCCACCCCCGGGACTCACCCGTTTCCCAGGCAGCGGGGTCCAAAGCGGGCCGGTGCCAGACGGGGAGGGGACCCCGGGAAGTGCCCACACGGCTCCCTGCTGCAGCCCAAATCTGGAGGAAGGGGGCGCAGCCGGAGGGATGCGCGTGGATGATGCTAGGCAGGGGGGACCTGGGCAGGGGGTGTGTTTCTGGAGAGGGGGGGTTGGGGGGAGGCGGAGGGCGACGGGGAAGTCGTCGAGGATTGGAGGACGGCCGGGGAGAGGGCAGGGGGGGAGGGGGGCGCAGAGCGCAGGGGAGGGAGGGAGAGGTGGCGAGTTAGAAAGCCAATATGGGGACTCGCCCGGGATTGATCAACGCGGCGACTCGGGCTAGAGGCCCCTGGAGGGATCCAGAGGCGCAGGAGAGCGAGAGAGCGAGAGAGCCGGAGGAGGAACGGAGTTCACTTGATGTCCTCCGCCCACGCCCTGCCAAAAAGGCGATCCAGTGAGGGATTGCCTCTGTCGATGGGCGATGTGAAACCACGAAGGGATAATGTCACGTTATTCCTAATTTACAGAGATGTGGCTCCGGCATCTTCCCTAGCAACTCAGTGTATCTGGATATGATTTTTCTATGATCGCTCATTTTTTAATTCGAAACAGGGATGTACTTTGTACTTTTTTTTCCAATGGAGACCATGCAAGTTAATTGGCCTTCCTGGCTCCCATTGTTTCCAATGGGCCTTCCAGCCTCTCCCATTGTTTCCAATGGGCAATCCTGTCCTTTTAGTAGCTTGACTGTTTACCTGTTGTATTTTGCATATTTGTTAGTTGGTTACTTATTACACTTCACGAATTGTAGATTCTTGAATTGATAATCCAATGGGCCTTGCAGCGTCTCCCATTGTTTCCAATGGGCAATCCTGTCCTTTTAGTAGCTTGACTGTTTACCTGTTGTATTTTGCATATTTGTTAGTTGGTTACTTATTACACTTCACGAATTGTAGATTCTTGAATTGATAATCCTGTAAGATTTCATGCAGAAGGGGGTTATTTTTGTGTGTTTTAATTTTTGATTCTTTTGTATTGTGATTGTTACTTAATATGTGTATGCGAAAATAGTTTAAATATAAAGAAAAGAAAAAGAAAAAAATAACATGAAGGGGAATTCCAGGCCTCCTGCTTAAAGCCGTCTGATCCATCCCTCCTTCTCTGTATGTGTGTGTGTGTGGGGGGGGAGTGTTACCCATCCCTTTCACTCCCCTCCCAGACAACAGTGCCCCCCCCCAGTAAATACAAGGACTGCGGTCACACACATTCAATAATCCACTTTCAATCCACATTCAGTGCACTTTCCAACTGGATTTTGCCAGTTCACACCGTAAAATCCAGTTGGAAAGTGCACTGAAAGTGGGTTATTTTGTGTGTGTGGCTGTAGCTGACCTGCTCGCTGGCAGCTCAAGGAAGTGAGCCAAGCTGCGCGTGGAAGTCAGATTCTGAACCTCGGTGGGGGTCCTGGGATAGATGGGGATGTCTCGGGGAAGGACCCTGAGAGAGAGGTCCATCGGTGGGTATAAAGCCACAAGGTATAGATAGGGACTCCGGGGCAAGTGATGCTCTGTATTTTTGGTGCTTGGGAGGGGGGGTCAACAGTGGGAGGGCTCCTAGTGTCCTGGTCCCACTGGTGGACCTCCTGATGGCACCTGGTGTTTCTGGCCACTTTGTGAAAAGAGTGTTGGACTGGATGGGCCTTTGGCCTGATCCAACATTGGCTTCTCTTATGTTCTTATGACACCAAGAGCAGGTGAGGCCTATGGCGAAGGGGCCTACAAAATGGACAGAGAGAGGAGAGTCTTTTGGGGGAATGCATCGTATCAGGACTGAAGGTAAGTTTGCAGAGTTCCAGGTCGATGCTGGGTGGGCCTGTGTCCGGCCTGATGGGTCCAGAAGGGGGCCCGGGAGAAATTACGGTTGCCAGGCCTGAGTTGGAAAACACCTGGAGACTTTGGGGGTGGATCCGGGAGAGGACAGGGTTGGGGTAGGGTAGGGGCCTCAGCAAGGTCCAATGCCGTAGAGCCCGCCCTTCAAAGCAGCCATTTTCTCCAGAGGAGCCGACCTCTGTCAGCTGGAGATCAGTTATAAAAGCGGGAGATCCCCAGGCCCCACCTGGCTGGCGACCCTAGAAGAAATGCGGTGCCCGAATTGTGGGAAGGGGAGCCAAGCAGAAAGAGGGCAGGTGGGGAGTTTCCCCTCAAAGGACGGTTTGTCTGAGAAGGGGTGGGCAGCCAGGAGAAATCCTCTCTTCCTCTCTCTCTTCCTCTTAATGAAGCTGAATTAGCTGCCCGCTCTAATTAGGGAGAGGGGGAGAATTATACTATTAGTCACGGGTGGGAGGACGCTAATGAGGCGTAATGAGCGGCTGCCAGAGGGGCCTCCGGGGAGAACAACTCTGGGGCGGCCGGGGATGTGGGTGAGCCTGCGGGGAGGGGTGTCAAACAGGGATCCCCGAAACTCCCTTCAATAATCTCACATCCATTGTCTCTTTTCGCAGATTTGGAAACCTGCAGCCCAAGGGAAACCGGCATCCGCCGCCCCCTTCCCTCACCCGTTCTCTCCTTCTCCACCTCCTCTGTGGAGGGGAAGAACCACGTCCAGATTCCAGTCCGGGGAGAATCTGAACTCACAGCTCTTCAGATCCTTAGAAGAGGTTCCCCAGCCTGGTGGTAAAGCAAGAATCCGGAGTTGTACAAAGTGAGAGAGAGAGAGATTGGATTTCTATCCTGCCCTTCACTACCCAGAGATGTCTCAGAGCGGCTTACAAACTCCTTCCCCTTCCCCTCCCCACAACAGACACCCTGTGAGGTAGGTGGGGCTGAGAGACCTCTGACAGAAACTGCTCTTTTTCAAGAACAGCTCTTGTCAGAACTACGGCTTGCCCAAGGTCATCCAGCAGGTGGAAGTGGAGGAGTGGGGAATCAAACCTGGCTCTCTCAGATTAGAGTCCGCGCACGTAACCACTACACCAAACTGGCTCTCTGTGGGGTCATGTGTGGGGGGGAGATAAGAACCTATAATGACATACAGGAAGCTGCCTTATACTAAATCCAACCATGGGTCCATCAAGGGCAGTATCGTCTACTCAGGCGGGCAGCAACTCTCTGGGGTCTCAGACAGAGGTCTTCCACGTCACCCGCTGCCTGGTCCTTTAAAGCGGAGATGCAGAGGATTGAACCTGGGACTTTCCGTGTGCCAAGCAGCGGCCCTTCCGCTGAGCCACAGCCCCTCCGACAAAATACAACCTCACGGGCAGTCTCCCTCTGCCTTACATGCTTATTGCTTTGTCTCAGGATCTGATTTAGCCCGGCTTCTGATGTCTGCTTCTTTTCAGATTTTTCAGCCATCCGGACCCTATTGCACTGTTTCGTGGACGCCCCCATCCTGTTGATTTTATTTGAGTTGCGCTCTGTACTCTTCCTCGAGTCTCTGTGAGACAGGCGGACTACGAACAACACAGTTACTACTTGGATGGGATCCAGGGGGTCAGCCGTGTTGGTCTGAAGCTATTACATAAGAACATAAGAGACGCCAATGCTGGATCGGGCCAAGGGCCCATCCAGTCCAACACTCTGTCACACAGTGGCCAAAAATACCAGGTGCCATCAGGAGGTCCACCAGTGGGGGCCAGGACATTAGAAGCCCTCCCACTGTGGGCCCCCCCCCCCGAAGCACCAAGAAGACAAAGCATCACTTGCCCCAGAGCCCCTATCTATACCTTGTGGCTAATAACCACTGATGGACCTCTGCTCCATATGCTTATCTAATTCCCTTTTGAAGCCATCCATGCTTGTAGCCGCCACCACTTCCTGTGGCAGTTAACAGAAAAAACCACTGTCATAAGGACACTAAGATAAATAATACCGTACCACAATAATCAAAAATATGCTTTTTCAGGTAATGGAAAAATACAATAATATGTGCAATATTTTTTATAGTGCAAAGCTACAAAGAAAATAACGCTGGCGCCGCAAAAGATGTTAACGACGTGCTCCGGAGTGTCCCGTGTCGTTTCATAGTTCCTTCTTCTGAACACAATTGTATAATTTCTTTCCACTTCTTGTCTTATTTGCAGAGAGAGAAGTAAAGCAAGACGCCTGTATATTCCTAATTCCAAATTCCATTTGACTGAATTTTGCCCGAGATGAACTTTTTGCTCGAAATTGTGCTTTGTTTATGATCAAAGATGAAGGGATATACAGACGTCTAGCTTTACTTCTATCCAGGGGTCATTTAATAGAAAAAGAGGTGCCGGAGCTCATTAGCATTAGCATAACTCATTTGCATATGCCACACCCCCTGACATCATCGGAAGTGTGTCAGAAGGCAACACCCACCGCTCAGGCTCCACTGGACTGTTTTGGATGACTAGCTATTGGGAGGGGTGGGGGGAGGAACGTGCAGATCTGTCCTCCCAGCGGAGGGAGAGCTTGTACCTGAATAAA
>NW_015159767.1:389797-403027 GCF_001447785.1 Gekko japonicus
GGCTGGGGGGGGGGCTCTGCAACTTACCTGCTCCTCGTGGCCCGACTGAGGGCCTGTTGGGAGCAAGGGGTAGGGCTTGATACATGTGCCCGCCCTCTGGGCTCTTTACTGCCGGAGCTCCGCTCCTATGCGCTCCCACAGGAAATGACCCCTGCTTCTATCTCTGTAAATAAGACAAGAAGTGGAAAGAAATTATACAATTGTGTTCAGAAGAAGGAACTACAAAACGACACGGGACATTCCGGAGCACATCGTTAACATCAACATTTTTTGCGTCGCCAGCGTTATTTTCTTTGTAGCTTTGCACTATAAAAAATATTGCACATATTATTGTATTTTTCCATTACCTGAAAAAGCATATTTTTGATTATTGCAGTACAGTATTATTTATCTTAGCGTCCTTATCACAGTGTTTTTTTTCCCTGTTAACCATAACTTTCCATACTGTGTACCATTTTTGATTATTTTTGTGTTGGTCTGAAGTGACAGAACAAATTTAGAGTCCGGTAGCCCCTTTAACTAAGGAGCTGCGGTGGCTCAAGTGGTTAAGACGCTGAACTGCAGGCTGTGGAAGGTCGGTAGTTCAGCAGTTCGAGACCCGGGTGCCGCATGATGGAGTGAGCTCCCATCTCTAGTTCCAGCTCTTGCCAACCTAGCAGTTCGAAAGCAAGAAATTCCCACTTCGGTGGGAAGGTCACAGCGTTCCGTGCGCCTTGGTGTTTAGTCATGCCGGCCACATGACCATGGAAATGTCTTTGGACAGCGCTGGCTCTTCGGCTTGGAAACAGGGATGAGCACCGCAACCCTAGAGTCGGATTCGACTGGCTTTTGAGCAAGGGAACCTTTACCTAGCCCCTTGAAGACCAGCAAAGTCTTATTCAAGGTATGAGCTTTCGTGTGCACGCACACTTTTCCAAATAAAGCTTGGTCGGCCTTAAAGGTGCCACTGGACTTTAAATTTGCTCTCCTTGGATGGGAGACCACCAAGGAAGTCCAGGGTTCCTGCGCAGAGGGCAGGCAATGGTAAACCACCTCTGTTCCTCTCTTGCCTTGAAAACCCGACATCTGTCACTCTAATTTGGCTGAAACTTGACAGCACTTTCTATCAGTTGTAGTCAAGTGGGGCCACACCCTTAACGCAGAGGATGGATCCGCGTTTTACCTACAAGCATGCTCTAAGCATGAGGAAGGAACACCCTCCCATTATATTTGGGAGCACAATCAAGCAGGTAAGGGGTATTAAGGGAAAACTAATCGGGGTAAAAGGAGCTGTGGTGGCTCAAGTAGTTAACATGCTGAACTGCAGGCTGTGGAAGGTCGGTAGTTCAGCAGTTCAAGACCCGGGTGCCGCATGACGGAGTGAGCTCCCGTCTCTAGTTCCAACTCCTGCCAACCTAGCAGTTCGAAAGCAAGACATTGCAAGTAGATAAATAGGTACCACTTCGGTGGGAAGGTAACAGCGGCGTTCCGTGCGCCTCGGTGTTTAGTCATGCCGGCCACATGACCACAGAAACGTCTTCGGACAGCGCTGGCTCTTCGGCTTTGAAATGGAGATGAGCACCGCCACCCTAGAGTTGGATTCGACTGGCTTTCGAGTAAGGGGAACCTTTACCTTTAATCGGGGTAAAGGGGTCACTGGAAAAGCTGGGGAAGAACGAAGGTGGCCGGCTCTGGGTTGGAAAATTCTTGAGGGTGGAGCCTGGGGGAGACAGGGCTTGGAGAGAGGCGGGACCCTCTGTGGGGTATAATGCCACCTAGAGTCTGCTCTCCGAAGCCATGGGGAACTGTTTTCTGTATTCTGGAGATCAGTAGGAATTCCAGTGGAATCTCTGGGACCCACATGGAAGTTGGCAAGCCTAGAAGGAACCCAAAGTCACCGCATCTCATCTTGTCCCCCAAAAGGCAGTTTCAGCCAACCCGTCAGAAGCCAGTTTGGTGTCGTTGTGACGTGCGCAGACTCTAATCTGGGAGAGCCGGGTTTGATTCCCCACTCCTCCACTTGCACCTGCTGGATGACCTTGGGCAAGCCGTAGTTCTGACAAGAGCTGTTCTTGGAAAAGAGCCGTTTCTGCCCAGAGCTCTCTCAGCCCCACCTGCCTCCCAGGGAGTCTGTCGTGGGGAGGGGAAGGGAAAGAAGTTTGTAAGCCGCTCTGGGACTCCCTTGGGTAGTGAAGGGAGGGGTATAAATCCAATCTCTTCTCCTCTTCTTCTTCCTCCTATTCACACTTAGTCAGTCTTATTGCTCGCAGTGGGATTCGCTTCCGGGACAGAAAGAGGAGGAATAAAAATCTACCCATTTCAGCGGGTCTTCTCTGGATAAATCTGCTGGCAACCCTTTCAGTCGAGGCTTGCTTTTCCAGCTCACTTCCTCGAGCAACTCGGGCAGTGCGATGGGGAAGGCACAGAGCTCACTGCCTGGCACCACTGATTCAAAAGCCAATGGGCGCTCCTGCCCAGACCCATGCTATGGCAGTGTGCAGAAAGCAGCAGTGTGTGTACCTTGCTTTGGATGACGCAACACCTGAGACGCCCCTTCCGTCATAGCCCTGGGTTTGGTGGGAGCTGAATCTAGGCCCACAATCCCACGTTGGCACTTAGGGTGGTCCTAGTTTGGTGTAGTGGTTAAGTGCACGGACTCTTATCTGGGAGAACCGTGTTTGATTCCCCACTCCTCCACTTGCAGCTGCTGGATGACCTTGGGCAAGCCGTAGTTCTGACAAGAGCTGTCCTTGGAAAAGAGCCGTTTCTGTCAAGAGCTCTCTCAGCCCCACCTACCTCACCGGGTGTCTGTCGTGGGGAGGGGAAGGGAAAGGAGTTAGTAAGCCGCTCTGAGACTCCTCTGGGTAGTGAAGGGCGGGGTATAAATCCAATCTCTTCTTCTTTTACCTCACAGGGTGTCTGTTGTGGGGAGGGGAAGGGAAAGGAGTTTGTAAGCTGTTCTGAGACACCTCTGGGTAGTGAAGGGCGGGGTATAAATCCAATCTCCTCTTCTCTTCTTCTTCCTCCTATTCATACTTAGTCAGTCTTATTTCTCGCAGTGGGATTCGCTTCTAGGACAGGAGGAGGAGGAATAAAAATCTACCCATTTCAGTTTTTTTTCTATTTATTATTATTTCTTAGCAAATCTCTTAAAGGCAACAGAAGGTGAAATAACAAACAGAACGGCACCGGTTAGTACTCACAGCTCAAAGACATCAGGCAGTGCAAATATTTGCTCATCTAACTCAATGTGATCACTGTTATTCATATTCAAACCCACCCCCGGGGGGGAAGAGGACAGAACAGCAGGAAAACATGAACTGGTGTCATCGCCGATTTCTGAAGAAGAATCTCTGCAAGGAATGTTTAACATAGATAAATAAAGTCGGGGCTTGCAGACCACCAGGGATTTGTCATTTTAACACTAGACCAGGAGTCCTGTTGGGTGCATTGGCCCTCCTCGGCTTTATTTTACTAGGGGAAAGGTTTGCACGGTGGCTCCGGAAGGGGCAATCCCTGAACGGAGCCCCGACTCCCTGATTCTAAAGTTATTTGGTTAATTTCCTCGAAACAGAACTTTGAGGCACAGATGGAGCGGATCCATTTTGCCAGATACTCCAGTAATTTGTCTTGTGGCAATCATTTTGAGTGGGAAGTGCGGACTAACAAATCTAATGTGTGTTCCTCACCTGCCCAATTAGTTTTCCGCAGCGCTTTTAACAGAACTGTTTCAAACAAAGCCGGATCTGCAGAGAATTACGCCTTGAGTTCCAGATAATAATGCATGTGGGCATAAACATCTTTCTTTTACACGCAAAATTAGCCATCAACAGTATTCTCATAGGTCAGTCGCACCATTATTCTTTTACAAGCATGACAGGAGAATCACAGCTGAAACCTACTATTTTCTTTTTGAATTGCCTTCGATATGGCTTAATTGTGGGTTCTTTTAAAAAGAAGAATACCTGTTTGGGCTGAGATTCAACACAGATTTTATGTTTACCATTTTGAACACCTGGCTAAGAAATAAGCTTAATGTATATCCGTCATCCTTTGTCAGTTTTTAATCAAACACAATGAAGATTCTAAAATAACATTTATAAAAACAGTCTTCTTCGCACACCGCCATCAATGAAGCCTTAAACTCACCCGGTTTTAGAAATAATCTTTTAACATGTCATTTTAAAGCAGAGATAATTCCTCGCCTTTCAAAATCATATAAATATTTTAAGCTCGATCAAGTTTATTGTGCATATTTGTTTTTCCTTCTTTCTGTCATTGTAACGGAAACAATCGGTGGCGATTACTACTAAATTGCTTTTAATTCTTCATACAAAATTCCCCTTATTTACATCTGATTGGGCACGACAAGGTCTTGTGCAAAAAATGTAGCTTCTCTCACTTCCTGTGTTTTAAAAAATAATTTACTTACAAAACATCAATAGAAGATCAAAATAGCTTCCGTCTTTGCTCTCTGTCTTAAAACTATTTTCTGACCGCTGCGGGGGGGAAAACAAGACTTCCAAGGGAGTCACCGACTTTAAACATTTGTTTTTTTTAGCCTCGTTGCCTTCTTAGAAGTCTTCCCGCAACTTCGTTAAAAAAATCATTTTTCTTGCTGGAGTACGTTTTTGCTTTCCTGTACTGCATCATTACAAAACAACGTTCGGGGCTCAGCCCGTACAGTCACTGACTTTTAGAGCCACTATTGATTGCTAAACAAATCTCTCTGCTTCCTTCTCCTTATAGGCAGAGGAATACGGTCGTGTCTCCCTGCGAGAACATATTTATTTTCCATCCCCACCTCCTCACTTTCTAAGAACATTTTTTAAAATGTCAAGTGCATGTACTTCTCCTGTTCTCCAGAAAAAGCCATATTTCAGTGCCAGCTGAACCCGCGGCCTGTCGCTTGTGGGTCTGAAAAAAGAGGAAAGAACGTCAAGATGACTGGCTGGACCAGAACATCTTTCTCATGGCTTGTCACCAAAAAACCTAATCCCAGGTGACCCGCATCCCCTTTAAGAAATGTTATTTAACTGGCACATGGATATTCAGCTACACTGAAGTTTTGCATCCTCCAATAAATCAGAAGATTGAACTGTCACAGTGGCACCAGTAATCTACGCTCTTGGTCCAGTGCCAAGAGCAGAAACAGAACCTTGAAGAACATTTACTTTTTTTTAACTGCCAGTCAATTATTTCTTTCCTACTTCATTCACTATTACTTGGCTGTGAACCTCTTAAAGGGAATGTCCAGTGTTAGACAGAGATAGAGGGGGGTCACCTCGGCCACGAGAGGGAATCAGTGGGGTTGTCAGGTCAGAAGGGGCTCATCGTCCCACGATGCATCTGTGTTCTGGAGCCGAGGGTCGGTGAGAGGGACCAGCAACACGTCGTCTTCATCCTCGGGGGACGGGGGCACGCTGAGGGTGTCGCCGGCCTCTACAGAGCATGGAGGTGCAGGGGGAAAGAGCCGGACACGGAGAGTTTGCATCATTCCTGAGAGACACGGAGTGGGAGGGGGGCGAGGGGCCTGGGGCTCCAGCAAAGGCTCGGGAGTAGGCGGGACTTTCTGAGGAAGAGGCGGGGCCTGCTCTTCGTGTTGGACGGAAGTCGTATTTTCTTCCCCCGAAAGCAGCTCGGGCTGGGTGTCAGGAGCAGACTGGGGAGAAGAGGCGGCGCCACCGGTTACGGTTGTCGTGGCAGAGGAAGATGGAGGGGGCCTAGGGAGGAGTCCCCACCGACGCATGCGCCTCACGAGGCGGCGCAGGAAGCGGCTGCGGTGTGGGTGGCGACCCCCGTTGGGGGCAGTGGCGGCGGCTGGGTCACGGCGCAACAGATGCAACAGAGACCGCAGATTCCCCAGCACCGAGTTCTGGAACGAGACAGAAAGAAATCAGCTGAGACGTAAATCAAACTCAGCCTCGGTCAAGGAGATAAGGCAGACTTCAAGACTGGCAGACCTCATAGTAAGATGAGCCCTGATTGGCTAATATTTAACATGCCCTCACGTAAGGTTCAAGCGGAGGTTTCTGTTGTCTGCTAGGAACTACTGTGGCAGCCATGTTGCCCGCGTAACGGGCCGTTTAGACAGGTCAGAGACAGAATCGTGAAGGGAACCTCGCGCCTCCCCCAAAATCAGATCTGGCTGACCATGAGGAGCCGGAGGTGGATAACACAGGAAGGCCGAGAAACCTGCTCTGTATCGGATGGACCAAAACAAAAAGCTGAGGGAAACAGATACAGAGATGGGCTAAGTGCTGGCCGACGCCCACCCTTGAGGCCTTATGGGGGAAAAGCAAGGCGAACAGTGGGGCCGTCTCACCTGACTGGGGTGCTCGGTAGGGAAGCCATCGACGGGGGGGATGACGCCACGAGCGATGAGTTGCCCGTAGGAAGGGGGAGCTTGCCGCTGGACCATCTGGGCCTCCATCCGTGACATGGGGGCTACGACCCTGCAGAGGGGAAGGGTAGAGATAAAAATTACAGCCCCCCAGCTACCTCCCCTTCCTAAACAGCCATCGCCAGCCGGCTCTCCTTCCTTTGCCATCCTCTTCTGCCTTTCCCCATTTGTCTGCTTTGCGTGATGCCGGGGGTATAACCAGTGCGCCCTCCAAGCTGTGGAGTCTGGTGAGCAAAAATCCTACTTTGTGAGCGACCGGCATTAAAGTTGTGAGCGAGCCATTTGGCTGCTGCGTACATCAGTCTGCTCTGGAGCCATGCTTCCTGAGCCAAAACAAACAGGTGTGAGCCGGAGGCTAGAAAACAGAGCTAGCTCAACCTCAATCAGCTTAGAGGGAACACCAGGCATAACCCTGATACTACAGCAATTACACTGGCTATTGATCTGCTCCTGAGCCCAATTCAAGGCGCTGGTTTTGACCTTTCAAGCCCTACAGGCTTGGGATGACAGTATATGAAGGGATTGTTTTCTCACATACATTCCTGCCTGGGAACTAAGATTACAGGTAGAGGCCCTCCTCACTCTCCCACCAATTAAAGAAGCACGTCTGGTGGACACAAGAGAGACGGCCTTTTCGGTGGCAGCCCCACAATTACAGAGCAGCCCCCCAAGGAGGCGTGCCTGTCCCCTTCGCTCTTAGGACGCAGCTGAAGCCAGTTTTAATGAGGACGGCGTGCAACCGCTTTAGCTTTTATTTATCAGCAGTCCCTGCCTGGAGATCTTGGATTGTGACCTTTTATGTGTTTTACAGTGTCTATTTACATTGTTTTTATCATTGTTTCATTTATATCGCAAGCCACCTTGCGTTCCACAGAGCAGAAAGGCAGCTAATAAGTGTTTTACATAAATACAAGATGCCTTCGAGCTCCGATAGCTGAGTTTGGGAGGCACCCGCTTCCACCTCAGCACTGCCCTCTACTTTTGGTCCACCACGGCTGTGGTCACACGGGCAGGAAAATGCGGGGGGAAGCGTGGCTGTTTGCCCCGGGGCAAAATAACGCGCAGTTGCGCGAACAGACATCCCGTGGAGGTCCCGTGGTAGGGGGGAGGTGCCAATCACACTACAATCCTGCAGCGCGGCAAAGAAGCGCCGCGGCAAACGGGTGGTTTTTTTCCCTGTACACCGATGTGTGCGCATGCCCCGTTGGGTGCTTGTGTGCATCCCAAGGACACTTGAAAAAAAAAAAACCTTTTTGCAAGGGGACATGGGCAGGCGCCGGATGCTATTGGATTCCACCAGAAACACGATCACGCGCCCGCCCTTGCCCCGCGGTTTCCGGAAACTAGTACCTCCGAGGTACTAGTTTTTTACTGCGCATCTTTGGAGTGAAGCCTCGGGTGAGCCACGGGAGCTCTACGCTTCCCAGATGTGGCGGTGAGATCGCGCTCGAAAAATCCGCCTATCTTCCGTCTCTCTAGCGTGCCTAATGCTCCGTGTGACCGCAGCCCACGTTGAGCTTTCTGGCACCACCTGACAGAGTTCCCTTGCCGACCTACCCGTCCCTCCTTCCCTCCCTAGAACATCTATCTTGGGTCCTTATCTCATCGGAGCCGTCTCTGTACAAGTCTCCGAGGCCCCCCGGTGGGCCAGTTCTGCCCCCTCACCCAAACTCGTGGCTGCGGAGGGCGTAGAGGCGGCAAGTGCAGCCCAGCGCGATCACCAGGAGGAGGCCGCAGACCAGGCTGCCGATGACCGCCGCCGTCACCACTTTGCGCGGGAGGACGTAGGAGCAGTCCGCCTCGTCGGAGCCGTCGGTGCAGTCCGCCTGCCCGTCGCACACCCAGCTCTCGTAGATGCAGCGCCCGTCCCGACACCTGAAATTGCCTGGCTGGCACGTGTAGCAGTGCCGCTCGTCGGCGGCATCCGCACACAAGGTCTGGTAATTGCAGCGGTCGGCCGGCCCGTAGCAGGCGGCCCCGCTGGAGCCTCCCCCGCCACAAGGGAAATGCCCGTGTGGACAGCCGCCGCAGCCGTCCTCGTCGGCGCCGTTGGCGCAGTCCCAGATGCCGTCGCAGTGCTCGGCGGCGCTGTAGCAGCTGGCCCCTTCGCCGTCTCCGCCGCCACATGGAAAATCCCACGGGACACAGTAGCCCTGCACGTGGTAAGTGGCATTGAACCCCAGGCGTGTCGTTCCCGGGACAGCCTGGTACAGGACCCACGCACGGCTGGACGGGGAGTCGACGGAAACAACCTTGCCGTTGCTGGTGTAGTCCAAGTTGCGCAGCAAGCGAGGGCGGGGCGTGCTGCCGGGCGCCCCCTCGTACACCAGCAGAGAGTCCCGGACGTCCAGGTCGATGGCGGTAAAGCGGATGCTCAGCGGGCGGCTGTCGTGGGCATCCAGGGCCCACTGGCAGTGGGCGGCCCCCGGGTGCGCGTCCGGGGGCCACGCCGGTGAAAAAATCACCCCGTAGAAGTTGTCCAGGGAGAGGTTGCACAGCGGGGCTCTTGGTTCTGTAGCAGGGGGAGAGACGGGAGTACGGAAGAGAAAGTGAAGACAGCCCGAGGGATGGGAGGAAACACAAAACAGGCACGATTTGTATTTCACGAGTCAGGCATCCCTGGGGAAATGGACAGGGAAAGGGACATAAGTGACTGAGAATACCCCCTCCCCTTCCCAATTTCCCCTTAAAGATACATATACTGATAGGCATTTGAACAGGCCCGTTTCCTCTGCCTCCTGTTTCCTGTCCTCCCTTTTAACTGATGTTCAGCCCTGACCTGGAGAGTGCAGGCTAGCCCAATGTCGTCAGATCTCAGAAGCTAAGCAGGGTCAGCCTTGGCTAGTATTTGGAAGGGCGACCTCCAAGGAACACCACGGTCTTGACACAGAGACAGGCAATGGCAAACCACCTCTGAAATGTCTCTTGCCTTAAAAACAAGTCTAGATCGCCACCTAGTGGTGCATAATGCTAAAAAAGAGCTAGAACTCACTGCCAGACAATCTTAGGCTCTCCTGGCTGTTCTACATACAGTGCTATATGATAATTTTTATTTTTACTGATGTTCAGCTGCCCTCGATATTCTGTGTGTTTTAAGACAACAATATTCTATAAACAACTACATTTTTGGTTCAAGGCAAGGACTAGAGGGAAAGAAAAAAGCAAACGAACGGGGGGATAGACAGATAAACACGCAGAATGAGATAGATGGGGAAAGGATGCAGTTTGAGAGGGGCCATGCTGCAGGGGCAGAGGTTGCATTGTGCCCTCAGAATATTCTGTATTCATTCCCTGGCACCTCCACTTTGGTAGCAGATGTCACAAAAGACTCTTCTCTGCATGAGATCTTGGAGAATCTTTGCCAGTCTGAGCAGACAATACTGAGACAGATGGACTGATGATGATCTAACTCGGGAAAAGGCAGCTTTGTATGTCACATGCCGGGACTGGCAGAATTGGACTCAAGGAGCTCACACCCAAATCTTGACAGGGGTAGGAAAACAGTAAAATGGAGAAGAAAGAAAAAACAGAAAGTGGTGGGAATCAGAACGCAGAGCAGTATTAAAATGAGAACTCTTAGAGAGATGGAAGAACAAGCCCTGCTGAGGAAGAACAAATCCTGCCTCAGCAACCATTTGAAGTTCTTCGAGAGCAACGGAAAGCATATAGGTGGGGGTAGCCTCTGCTAAACGTTACAGAAGTGGATTTCTAAAAAAGCTCAGATAATGGCTCTGTCTAAAAGCAGGGTGTAATGATTCCATGTTTTGGTGTGTGCGTTCTTTTAAATGTTTAGTTTGACTGCAATACTGTAAGGAGAGTGATAGAGGGAGACAAGTGTATGACTGAGAGTGTGAGAGGAGATGTTCTGAGAGGATTCTGTGTGTGAAGTTTGAAGAGAGAGCATAGTCTATGGGACTATGGAATTCTGAGTCTAATTCTGTGTGAATAAGACCAACAGTTTAGTCTGTGTGACTAAGAGAGTTGAGTCTATTCAGTGTGAATAAGACCAACAGTTTAGTCTGTGTGACTAAGAGAGTTGAGTCTATTCAGTGTGAATAAAACAAAGAGACTAGTGGGGCTATGTATAGGAGAGAGAAAGTATGCTGAGTGTATAAGCCTGTCAGAGTGAAGTCTGGAGTTTGAGAGACCGTTTGTAGCACCAAGCTTTGCCAGTTACATTTACAAGTTCCTTTTGTCAGCAACGGTTCAAAATAACCAGAAACCTATTTTGTTCTCTATTAAATAGATCAATTTTGTTTAAACTTATCCCAGAAATCAGTACAGTACTTCCACAGGGCCACATAGTCCTCTGAAGGGCCCAGACCCTAGGCCATACTACCAAAAGAGAGAGATCTGGAATTTTTAATTCCTGGTGGCAGCAGAAAACTACCAAGTTCACGTACTCGGAGAGTGTTCAAAGGTAAAACCGTTTCCCCTATAAGCAAGGACGTCACACAGGGTAAAATTAACAGTTTCACAAAAACAGGACAGGTTCCCTTTTGGACCAGTCGCTGGCTGAAGCAAGGAAGCAGAGCTAAATAGCATCGGTTTGGGGACTGGTGCCATTTAAAAGAGCCGGACTCAAGGGAACGCAGCAAAGGAATCAAGCTGGCCGCCGACACCCTATCACCCTTCTACTGGAAGCAAGGCCTTAATGGTGGTGTGATGATTCCTTGTGTTAGAGTGTGTGTGTGTGTGTGTGTGTGTGTGTGTGTGTCTTTAAAGGTTTGGTTGCAGTGCACAATGCAGAGTAGAATGATGGAAAGCGACAGGTGGAGTATGATTGGTGGATGGCAGAGTGTGGGAGGAGTTATTCTGTGTGGATCTGTGTGGGTGTGTCAGTGAGAGATGGGAGAATGACAGTCGGGGATAATGACAGTGGGTGAAAAAAGCAGCGGATGTTGGGCAGCTGGGTTTTTCAGTCAGTGAGACCTCTGACAATGCTGTGTGGAGTCGGAGAGTGAGAGAGACTAGAGAATCTGTGTGGGATCCGAGAAGGATCAGTATGTGTGTGTTAAAGTGCTACAGCGGACAAGTTCATTTACAGAAACCTTATTCCCAGCCAGTTAAATAATTACCAACTTCTTATTTTGTTCCCCTTTCAATAAATCCTATTTTATTTAAATATATCCCAGAATTCATATCAATTCTTCCTCTGGACCACGATAGATCCCTGAAAAGCCTTGAGCCTGTGTTACCCTACCAATAAGAGAAACAGAAGGTTTGGAAATCCTTACATTCCTGGTGGCAGCCGAATCTACCCAGTTTTACAGAAATAAAGAGCACATTTAAAGAGAAATACAGTCCTCCCTAATAGGAGGTCGTCACAGGTGGTGGCCCCCAGATTTAGGAACAACCTTCTTCTGCAGGTGAGCAACCCGTTGTCTTGGCCGGCACTTCAGCGGGCTTGCTCAGTATTCAGAACTAGAAGCATTCCCCTAGTTTTGCGGAGTTTCAGCAAGTACCCAGAGGGTGCCTTGCTGCTGCACGAAGAGGTCATTTTGTGTACACACCCTGATATTCCAAAGCTCAGACCCATTTTGCTCTACGGATGCAGTCCAGCTTCAATAAAACCACTGTGAGATTCTCTCTACTGGAGCGGAATTACGAGACCTGTACTTTAGACCGACAAGGGGAGTTTCATGATTTAAGTTCCGCAAACGTCAATTTAGCTTTTGCTTTGGCTTATTTCTTTGTTCCGAGTGGCACGGAACTATCGTCACCCATCATAAACGTTCCCTCTGGATTGGGCCTAGTAAAAGGTCGGAGAATGCCAGACGCAGCAGTACCGCCAAAGCTATCCCTCCTTTTAAGAGCTCCGTGTATAATAAGCAGTTTTTAAAAAACAAAACCTTCCTTCCATGCAAATATTAGCGGCTGGATTGGGACGAAATAAAATCCCAGGGAAGGAGACCCGGCCGGCTCACCCACCCCTACATTGCGAGGGAGACACTGCTTGCCCAGCCCAACAGCACTTGCTGGAGAGGCCAGTGACGCTCCCTCTAAGCTGCGGATTCTGGTGAGCAAAAATTCTACTTGGTGAGCTGCTGGCATTAAAGTTGTGAGCGAGCGATTCGGCTGCTGCATGAATCAGTTTGCTCTGGAGCCCCATCCTTCCTGAGCTGAGACAAAAATCTGTGAGCTGGAGGCTAAAAAACGGTGAGCTAGCTCACACGAACTCAGCTTAGAGGGAACACTGGTTGCCAGGTCCCCTATGGCCACCGGCAGGGGGATGGGGGGGGGGTAGGGTTGCCAAATCCAGTTTGGAAAACTCCTGGAGATTTGGGGATGGACCCTGGGGAGGACAGGGACCTCAGTGGCGTGCAATACCATAGAGTCCACCTTCCAAAAGTAGCCAAATTGCTCGCTGACAGCCTGAATGCCAGTAGCTCACAAAGTAGAATTTTTGCTCACAAGACTCCACAGCTTAGAGGGAACATTGGCCACAGCTGTGGAGTCTTGTGAGCAAAAAATTCTACTTTGTGAGCTGCTGGCGTTAACGTTGCGAGCGAGCGATTTGGCTACTGCATAAATTACTTTGCTTTGGAGCCATCCTTCCCGAGCGAAGACAAAAATGTGTGAGCCAGAGATTTTAAAAAGTGTGAGCCAGCCCGCACTAACTCAGCTTAGAGGGAACGCTGGTCACAGCATCTTCCTGACCAGGGAAGATCAAGCATTTGGGTTTCTCAGATTAAGAGGCAAGATTAAGAGGCACATCATAGTGAGGTAGAAAGTTATACTTCAGAAACGGAAGACTGGGTGAGTTGCTGAACACGTGGGCGGGCAAAGGGAGAACCCGTGTAGATGTACGCAGTCGGATGACGGGTGACATGATCAAGGTTTATAAG
>NW_015159768.1:0-332 GCF_001447785.1 Gekko japonicus
AGGTTCTGAAACTCTGTTCTGGCGCATTCTCCCAGAAATAAAGCCCTGGCCCCCTCGCCTATGCATAGGGATTTCTTGGTACTGTAGTGTGTGTTCTTCTGGTAGTAGTTACTAGGTCAGAGTGTCCCCAACCTTTTTGAGCCTGCAGGCACCTTTAGCGTCTTTTGATGTTGCGTGGTGGGCACTGCCACAAAATGGCTGCCACAGGCACGGGCCATTTACGAATGCCAAAGAACACAACAGGTATGGCAGAGCCAGTTTGGTGTAGTAACTAGGTTCGCAGACTCTAATCCGGGAGAACCGGGTTTGATTCCCCACTCGTCCACTTGCAC
>NW_015159768.1:401-506 GCF_001447785.1 Gekko japonicus
GCTGCTCTGAGACTCCTTTGGGAAGTGAAGGGTGGGGTATAAATCCAATTTCTTCTTCTTCTTCTTCTACCTCACAGGGTGTCTGTTGTGGGGAGGGGAAGGGAA
>NW_015159768.1:715-883 GCF_001447785.1 Gekko japonicus
TTCTTCTTCTTCTTCTTCTTCTTCTTCTTCTTCTTCTTCTTCTTCTTCTTCTTCTTCTTCTTCTACCTCACAGGGTGTCTGTTGTGGGGAGGGGAAGGGGAATGAGTTTGTAAACCTCTCTTGAGACTCCTTCGGGTAGGGAAGGGCAGGGTATAAATCCAATTTCTT
>NW_015159768.1:3706-7646 GCF_001447785.1 Gekko japonicus
GGCTGCTTGGGCGGGTGGACTGGATAGCAATATACCCCACTGAGGTTCCTCCCATCCCCTAACCCTGCCCTCCCCAGGTTCCACCCCACATCTCCAGAAACCTCCCAGCCCACAGTTGGCAAAGTTCCTTAAACCTAAAAAATCGTGTTGGTTTCTGCGATACTAAAGTAAAGGTGAAGGTCAAAGTTTCCCTTGCTCGAAAGCCAGTTGAATCCGACGCTAGGGTTGCGGTGCTCATCTCCGTTTCCAAGCCGAAGAGCCAGCGCTGTCAAAGACGTTTCCGTGGTCATGTGGCTGGCATGACTAGACGCCAAGGCGCATGGAACGCTGTCACCTTCCCGCCGAAGCGGTACCTATTTATCTACTTGCAATCTCTTGCTTTCAAACTGCTAGGTTGACAGGAGCTGGTGCCGGAGACGGGAGCTCACTCCGTCACACGGCACTAGGGTGTCGCGCTGCCGAACTACCGACCTTCTGGTCTGCAGTTCAGCGTCTTACTCACTGAGCCACCGCGCCCCCAAATCTAGGTTTTCTACTGAAGACCAATACAGCTTCCCTCCAGAACTCTTGGATTAGATGATTTTTTTTCAGAAATAATTTTTTAAACGGAGCCCAGAGGTTTGGTAATAAATAATTGCCGCAGGAATGGCGATCGCGCAGAGAGGGAGGCAGCAAGCTTTGCCGGGGGAAGAGAGGGATAGTTACACAAAGCATGTGGCCAGATGACATCAGTGGATAAAATTACAACTTATAAATGCGGGCAGGAAAGGAAGAAACGGCTGCAGATCCGTTGTAGCAAGAAATGGTCTCCATGCATGCAGTGCTGGAATAAATAAAATCCATGGCACGGGGCAAGAGGAGGAGCACCAGAATGCATTTAAGCAACTGCGCGATTGTATACGGAAGAGGGGGAACGGATAAACATTTGTAGATAGATTGTGGCGGTTTGTAGTTCTGTTATACGTTTGTCCGTTTGCAGTGAGTTTTTAAAAATTATAATCCGTGCGGACCAACCTTTTATGTTGCTAGTGGTTAAGTGCACGGAGTCTACGCTGGGAGAACCAGGTTTGATTCCCCACTCCTCCACTTTGCAGCTGCTGGATGACCTTGGGCAAGCCACAGTTCTGTCAGAGCTGTTCTGCCAAGGACAGTTCTGGAAAGAGCTCTCAGCCCCGCCTACCTCACAGGGTGTTTGTTGTGGAGAGGGGAAGGGAAAGGGGTATAAATCCAATCTCCTCCTCCTCCTCTTCCTCCTCTTCCTCCTCTTCCTCTTCCTCTTCTTCTTCTTGTTCTTCTTATTATTATTATTCAAAGGGGTATAAATCCAATCTCCTCCTCCTCCTCCTCCTCCTCCGGTTGCTGATGGGTCCTAAAGAGACTCGGCTCATTGCAGATGAGCTCAAACGGAGATGCCGGCTCATATTCATGAGGCGATCGATCAGGGGGTGAAGGGGCCAGAGGGAGGGAGGGGGAAGCTGAGGATCGGGGGAGGGGGCCACAAAACCAGCGGGGGGCGGTCCCACATTAGCTATGGGCCTGGGGCTCAGTGGAAGAGCATCTGCTTGGCATGCAGAAGGTCCCTGGTTCAGTTAAAAGGGCACCAGCTGGGAGGTGATGTGAAAGACCTCTGCCTGACACCCTGGAGAGCGGTGGCTGCCAGTCTGAGTAGGCAATACTGACCTTGATGGACCGATGGTCAGATTCAGAATAAAGCAGCTTCTTGTGAGGGTCCGTGGCTCAGTGGAAGAGCCTCTGCTCGGCACGCAGAAGATTTCAGGTTCAGTCCCCGGCATCTCCAGTTAGAAAGGACCAGGCAGGAGGTGATGGGAAAGACCTCAGCCTGAGACCCTGGAGAGCTGTAAAGAAGGAGCTGTAAAGAGGGGGCTGTGGCTCAGTGGTAGAGCCTCTGCTTGGCATGCAGAAGGTCCCAGGTTCAATCCCCGGCATCTCCAGTTAGAAAGGACCAGGCAGGAGGTGATGGGAAAGACCTCAGCCTGAGACCCTGGAGAGCTGTAAAGAGGGGCTGTGGCTCAGTGGACGAGCCTCTGCTTGGCATGCAGAAGGTCCCAGGTTCAATCCCCGGCATCTCCAGTTAAAAGGACCAGGCAGTAGGTGATGTGAAAGACCTCCGCCTGAGACCCCAGAGAGCGGCTGCCAGTCTGAGTAGACAAGACTCACCTCGATGGACTGAGGGTCTGATTCAGTATAAGGCAGCTTCACGTGTACTTGTCTGTTCCGTTCCATGCTGACCTGGGCGAGTCACCCCTGGAGGTTGTGTGATGCCCTGAATGATTGCCCCCTTTTCCGTTGGGTCTCTTTCCAAATCCTGTTGGCGTCTTCAGTCATGGTTTTGCTGTGAGATTTGCAACAGACCGTGTGGCTGGACGACGAGGATTGGGTTCCAAATGAATGCAAATGATTAGCCGTTGTAGATTTTCCGGGCTGTCCGGCCGTGGTCTTGGCACTGTAGGACCTGACGTTTCACCAGTAGTTGTGACTGGCATCCTCAGAGGTATAACACGGAAAGATGGAGTACCCTCGACACAGAGGGTATCTTTCTGACTGAGCATCACTGCCCCAGACATAAGAACATCAGAGAAGCCATGCTGGATCAGGCCAATGTCCCATCCAGTCCAACACTCCGTCACACAGTGGCCAAAACCCAGGGGCCATCAGGAGGTCCACCGGCAGGGCTAGAACCCCAGAAGCCCTCCCACTGTTGCCCCCCCAAGCACCAAGAAGACAGAACATTACTGCCCCAGACATAAGAACATAAGAGAAGCCATGTTGGACTAGGCCAATGGCCCATCCCGTCCAACACTCTGTGTCACACAGTAGCCAAAACCCAGGGGGCATCAGGAGGTCCAGCAGTGGGGCCAGGACACTAGAAGCCCTCCCACTGTTGCCCCCCCCAAGCACCAAGAATACAGAGCATCACTGCCCCAGACAGAGGCCTCTGATGGACCTCTGCTCCATTTATACATACAATCCCTTCTTGAAGCTCTCTACGCTTGTAGCCGCCACTTCTTGCAACGGTGAATTCCACGTGTTCATGACTATAGTGTATTCTGAAGCTGCCAGGAATACCTAAGATGTAATGTGAAACATCTCATAAGGAAGCAATGTTAAGCTTTGTCTTGAACAGGGATTGAAGTTCAAGACTAATGCGTCCAATCAGGTTCAAGTGTATATAAGCGGGAAAGACTCTGATTGGTCCTTATTCGCTCAACCTGATAGGTTGATAACTGTATAGTAGGAGTGGCTACATTAGCCCGGAATGTTTAAATACCGAGCAGCTGCAATGGAAAAGCTGTTCGGGCTATCAGAAGTTGTACCGTGTTAGAGAAGTGATCGTCGAGCTGAAATAAACCTGAGTTTTGCTGAAATCACTCTCTGACTATTTTGTTAAGCATCGGGCTTAACAATGACTCTCCAGGTGAAGAAGTACTTTTAAAAATCTGTTTTATTCCTACTGCTCATTCATTTCATGGAGTGCCCACGATTTCTTGTATTGTGAGGAAGGGAGAAAAGGACTTCTTTCTCTGTCCCATACGTAATTTTTGTAAACCTGTATTATGTCACCCCTCAATCTTGGTTTCTCCAAGCTAAAGAGCCCTAGCCTCTTTAACCTTTCTTTGTAGGGAAGCTGTTCTATCCCCTTAATCATTTTGGTTGCCCTTTTCTGCACTTTTCCCAGTGCTATGATTTCTTTTCCGAGGTGCGGTGACCAGAACTGTACACAGGACTCCAAATGAAGCCGCACCATAGATTTATACAGGGGCATTCTGATACTGGCCGATTTGTTTTCAGTCCCCTTCCTAATAATCCCCAGCATAGCATAATTCTGGGCACCAAGTAGGGATGCCAGCCTCCAGGTGGGACCTGGGGATCCCCAGGAATTACAGTTCATCTCCAGGCTACATTCCCTGGAGGAAATGGA
>NW_015159768.1:8278-10928 GCF_001447785.1 Gekko japonicus
AAGACATAAGAGCAGAAGAGAAGCCAAGGTTGGATTAGGCCAGTGGCCCATCCAGTCCAACACTCTGTGTCACACAGTAACGAAAACCCAGGGGCTATCAGGAGGTCCAGCAGTGGGGCCAGGACACTCAAAGCCCTCCCACTGTTGCCCCCCCAAGCACCAGGAAGACAGAGCATCCCTTGCCCCAGAGTCCCTATCTATACCTTGTGGCTAATAGCCACCAGTGGACCTCTGCTCCATATGCTTATCTAATTCTCTCTTGAAGCTATCCATGCTTATAGCCGCCTTCACCTCCTGTGGCAGTGAATTCCAGGTGTGAATCACTCTTTGGGTGAAGAAGGACTTCCTTTTATCCATTCTAACCCGACCACTCAGCAATTTCATGGAGTGCCCACGAGTTCTGGTATTGTGAGAGAGGGAGAAAAGTACTTCTTTCGCTACCTGGTCTATCCCATGCATAACCTTATAAACCTCGATCATGTCACCCCCTCAGCCGTCGTTTCTCCAAGCTAAAGAGCCCTAAGCGCCTTAACCTTTCTCCATAGGGAGAACATTGCTCTATGGCATTGCACCCCACTGAAGTCCCTGTCCTCCCCAGGCTCCATCCCCAAATCTCCAGGAGCTTCCCAAACTGGATCTAGCAACCCTCCTCCCTCATCCCCTGGGAACCCTAGCACCAAGTGATGTTCAGGAGGTATTTATGGGGTGGAGGTCCCAGTTCTCCCAAAACACTTCATGCTCTGCCTTTTGCAACCCGGTGACCCAGGCGTCTTTTAACGGCAAGGCTACCTGATTTTCGTTGCTGGAGAGAAGTGCTCCGGAATTCTTCCCTCCCCGTGACGTCGTGCGTCGATTGCGTTTCGTCAGCGATGCAGCGTTTGTTGCCAAGTTAAGGGATTTCTTCTGTATCTCCTTCGAATGCTTCCTGAGCACCGAATTTCCAGTGCTTAAGGAAGTAACAGAACAGCAATTCACCAGGCGCCCTCGAAGCAGTGAACACAGCGGAAGATCTTGAGACAATGACCACAGCGAATGCTTCCAAGGAAGCCTGTTCTGGGGGGAATCCAGGAGTGCCGAAAAGACGACAGCAATTACACCGTGCCAGGGTAGAAGACAAAGATGTCTCTTCCTGCATTGTCTTTTACACGGTATGCGGTCACTGAACATTAACACAATTCTGACGTTCAGCGTGACCGCCTGGAACCTCCGGTTCAAATCTTCCCATTGTCCCGGGAGCGCCCGCCGAGTAGATGACTCAGCTTCATGTCTCCAGTTTGGCAATCCTGAATTATAATTCAATCAAAAGCTTCCCTTCCTGTACCCTTTCCCGGTGCTGTTTTGTCCTCTGGATTTCTCCTGATAAGTTGCACAGTTCTCAGGTATTCCTTTATCCTCTGTCGTAATCTTTTGTTTCCCGAGAAGAACAGGTTTTATACTCTGGGCCAAAAACAGTGGAGCTATCCTGGGTTTAGAGCCAGCAATTGGGCGCCGATCTTTGGTGCCCACGGAACTGCAACAGAGACACCGACAGCACCGACCCTCTTTCTCTCCTCTGATTTCTTTTCAGTCCAGGATGGGTAATCTTTGCCCTCCCTCTGCTTTATTTGCCAAACCACGCTGGCACCACGCAGAATGCTGGCGTTTCGATCCTCTCTGCTTTATACCCTCACATCTGAAAGACTGGACCCCAGTGTTCCCTCTAAGCTGAATTAGTGTGAGCTTGCTCACAGTTTTTTAGCCTCCAGCTCACACATTTTTGTCTTAGCTCAGGAAGGAGGGCTCCAGAGCCAACTAATTTATGCAGCGGCCAAATCACTCGCTCACAACTTTAATGCCAGGAGCTCACAAAATAGGCTTTTTGCTCACGAGACTCCACAGCTTAGAGGGCGCATTGGCTGGACACTTCTGTCCCAACTAGGGTTCCCCGGATGGCATACATCCAAGAGTTCTGAAAGAACTCAAATGTGAACTTGTGGATCTCCTGACAAAAATATGTAATCTTTCCTTAAAATCTGCCTCCATTCCTGAGGACTGGAAGGTAGCTAATGTCACTCCCATCTTTAAAAAGGGTTCCAGAGGAGATCCGGGAAATTACAGGCCAGTCAGTCTGACGTCGATTGGTGGAAACCGTTATTAAGGAAAGAATTAGTAGGCACATAGATGAACAAAACCTATTGAGGCAGACTCAACATGGGTTCTGTAAGGGAAGATCTTGTCTCACTAACCTGTTAATGTTCTTTGAGGGGGTGAACAAACATGTGGACAAGGGGGACCCAATAGATATTGTTTACCTTCACTTCCAGAAAGCTTTTGATAAAGTTCCTCATCAAAGGCACCTAAGTAAGCTCAAAAATCATGGGATAAAAGGACAAGTCCTCTTGTGGATCAGAAACTGGCTAATTAATAGGAAACAGAGAGTGAGTATAAATGGGCAATTTTCTCAGTGGAGGGGGGTAAGCAGTGGGGTACCGCAGGGATCAGTACTCGATCGAGTTCTTTTTAACTTGCTTATTAATGATTTGGAGTTGGGAGTAAGCAGTGAAGTGGCTAAATTTGTGGATGACACAAAGTTGTTCAGGGTGGTGAGAACCAGGGAGGATGGTGAGGCACTGCAAAGGGACCTGTTGAGGATGGGCAAGTGGGTGTCAAC
>NW_015159768.1:11152-18035 GCF_001447785.1 Gekko japonicus
TTCACCCAAAGAGTGATTAACACATGGAATTCACTGCCACAGGAGGTGGTGGCGGCTACAAGCATGGACGGCTTCAAAAAGGAATTAGATAGGCATATGGAGCAGAGGTCCGTTGGTGGCTATTAGCCAAAAGGTATAGATAGGAACTCTCGGTCTGGGGCAAGGGATGCTCTGTCTTCTTGGTGCTTGGGTTTGGGGGCAACATTGGGAGGGCCTCTAGGTTCTTGGCCCCCCTGCTGGACCTCCTGATGGCACCTGGTATTTTTGGCCACTGTGTGAGACATAGTGTTGGACTAGATGGGTCATTGGCCTGATCCAACATTGGCTTCTCTTATGTTCTTACCTCAGCCTGAGACCCTGGAGAGCTGTAAAAAGGGGCTGTGGCTCAGTGGAAGAGCCTCTGCTTGGCATGCAGAAGGTCCCAGGTTCAATCCCTAGCATCTCCAGTGTTGGACTAGATGGGCCATTGGCCTGATCCAACATTGGCTTCTCTTATGTTCAGGTCCCCCAATGGGGGTGTTCTGGGGTAGGCGGGTATGTCGAGCGCTGTCCCTAACACGATGACATCACCTCGAAGTGACGTCGTTGCCTCGTGGATGCTCTGATGTTTGGGTGAAACTATGGCCCGGCGTGTCAAACATAAGGCCCAGGGGCCAGAACCAGCGCGTCCAGGGCTGTTATGCGGTCCACGAGCAACTAATGTAAGGGAGGGAACAGGAGACTGTTTTTTTTTGGGGGGGGGGGGGGGGGCACAGCCACTCAAATTGTGGCTTAAAATTGTGGCTTCAGCATGGAGGAACAACCTCGTCTACAGCAGTCAAGCAAATTGGGAGCGTCTGCCCAATGCTGCACCTCTGGCTCGCTAGTCTGCCCATATGAGTGGACTCCCCTCCCAGCCCATGGAACTTGCAGTGAGAATGCACCAACTTGGAGTTTATCATCTGCTGTCCCTTATACCGTTTATATCTCTGGAAGGTAGCATTACGTTTTATGGCACGCACAACCTGGCCCGAGAAAGTCAGATCCGGATCCGGCCCTGGTAGCAAATGAGTTCGACACCACTGCCCTATGGTTTCTTCGCCCTGAAACCGTACAGTTTGCCCAAATGCTAGAGCGTCCCCGCACGATGTCCCCAATGCGATGGTGCCGGTTCTGCATGACGTCCCCGTTTAGGGGTGGGGTTTCCCCCGCGGGCCTGCTGGTCTGCGGTGGGGAGAAGACCATGAAATCGGGGGATCCCCCACCCGGACCTGTGGGCTGATTTCACGTCTCCCCCGTCCCGTTTCCTATCTTCCCACATAGACACCTTTAGCTCAAAGAATGAGTCCCGCTCCTATTTGGAGTAGCTCTGCTGAATATTTGGTGTGGTTAAGATGCTGAACTGCAGGCTGGAAGGTCGGTAGTTCAGCAGTTTGAGACCCGAGTGTGCCGCATGACAGAGTGAGCTCCCGTCTCTGGTCCCAGTTCCTGCCAACCTAGCAGTTCGAAAGCAAGAAACTGCAAGTAGATAAATAGGTACCACTTTGGTGGGAAGGTAACAGCGTTCCGTGCGCCTCGGCGTCTAGTCATGCCGGCCACATGACCACAGAAACATCTTCAGGTCTTGCAAACGAAAGTCCGTAGCTTCCTCGATGGAGTCCATCCATCTCATGTTGGGTCTCCCTCTATTCCAGTGGTGGCGAACCTATGGCACGGGTGCCAGAGGTGGCACTCAGAGCCCTCTCTGTGGGCACGCGTGCCATCGCCCCAGCCAGGCCCAGACCATCATTAAAGTGTCGGATTCTCTGCCAAGTAATTTTAAGTAAATGAAAGCATTTGGGATTGCTTTCCTGACTTTGTTTGGATCATCTTAAGTTAATGTATGAGTTGTTTTTTCTAAAGTAAAACCTCAGGATTCAGGTTAAATTGCCGTGTTGGCACTTTGCGATCAATAAGTGGGTTTTGGGTCGCAGTTTGGGCACTCGGTCTCTAAAAGGTTCGCCTTCACTGCTCTATTCCTTCTGCCTTCAACTTTTCCGGTCATGACAGTCTTTTCCAGTGGTCCTTGCCTTCTCATAATGTGACCAAAGTACAGTAGCCTCAATTTAGTCATTTTAGCTTTTAGGGAGAGATCAGGCTTGTAGACTTGTTAGAAATCAGCACTTTCAGATTTGGCTACTTGCTTGTGTGATGGCTGACATAGAATGTTCTGAGGCATTCTGGAGTGAGTTGAAACGTCCTGCGTGTTTAATGTTTGCCCTTTAAAACATCAGGCCCTTTCAGCCGCCGTCTGATTAATTTTCCTCTCATTTCCTCTCTTCTTTTTAGAAAGCCCACCGGCAGCGATGTCCAGAAATGGGTACTTCTTTGAAGAAACAGGCAAGTAGAATTCCATCTCCTCTCCCGGCAGTTCACGGCATTGTGCGCGCTCAGTAGCTCGGTCTGCCTTTCCTTGAAAGATAACGGCTCCCAAGTGTTTCTGCAAGTAAAAGTGTTCAGAATTTGGCGATCGGCCCTGTCATTCCCCCACTTTCAAGCCTCTTGCGCTGTTGCCGATTAGCCACCTGCAAAGCCCATTTAATTTGAGGATTAAAGGTAAAGGTTCCCTTGCTCGAAAGCCAGTCGAGTCCGACTCTAGGGTTGCAGTGCTCATCTCCGTTTCAAAGCCGAAGAGCCAGCGCTGTCCGAAGACGTTTCCACGGTCACGTGGCCGGCATGAATAAGCACCGAGGTGCACGGAACGCTGTGACCTTCCCACTGAAATGGTACCTATTTATCTACTTGCAATTTCTTGCTTTCGAACTGCTAGGTTGGCAGGAGCTGGAACTAGAGATGGGAGCTCAATCCGTCATGCAGCACACTCGGGTCTTGAACTGCTGAACTACTGACCTTCCACAGCCTGCAGTTCAGCGTCTTAACCACTTGAGCCACCGCAGCTCCTTAATTTGAGGATTACCCTGCCTTTAATTAATACAGGGATTTGAAGCAGCGGCAAGTAGAAAACACCCGGCTGATCCAGCAGGAGAGGGATGCCTGTGGCTTGGGGAAGGGCCTGTGGCTTAGCATGGGGGTCCCCATCACGGTGGCCGTGGGCGCCGACGGCACCTGCCGACACATTTCCTGGTGCCCGCCATGTGTTTTAAGGTAGTGGGTGGGGCTTTTGCCCAGCAAGGCTTCTGATTGGCCATTGGCAATTTGATTGGCTGTGCAGATTGTTAAAAACATTGCTCCGGTGGCAGCCGCCGCCGCCACAATTGCTCGGTGACTGAAGGTCAACCACGGCAGGCCTTTTGTGGCTGCGCCCACCACACTGTCAGGATTTCCAAGGTGCCCACAGGCTCAAAGAGGCTGGGGGGCCCCCGGTTTAGGGGCTGTGGTGGCTCAAGTGGTTAAGGTGCTGAACTGCGGAAGAAGAAAAAGAAGAAGAAGAGATTGGATTTATACCCCGCCCTTCACTACCCGAAGGAGTCTCAGAGCGGCTTCCAATCTCCTTTCCCTTCCCCTCCCCACAACAGACACCCTGTGATGTAGGTGGGGCTGAGACAACTCTGACACAAACTGCTCTTTTTCAAGGACAGCTGTGCCAGAGCTTGTGACTGACCCAAGGTCACATCAGGAGGTGCAAGTGGAGGAGTGGGGAATCAAACCCGGTTCTCCCAGATTAGAGTCCGCGCGCTTAACCACGACACCAAACTGGCTACACACTTAACCACTACACCAAACAGAACAGAGCAGACTCAAGATGGTAACAGCACAGACCTTTTGATGCAGTAATTCAGCGCAAGAGGTGTCAGTGATCAGTGATCAGACACTAAAATATTGCAAGAGTGCTGATGTTTTAAGCATGTTTTTATTTTAAGTCTACAACAACAACTTTGTGTTTGTGTCCTTTATAAAGTTTATATCTCCCATACCTGGCATTGCATTTTATGACACACACGGCCCAGCCCAACAAGGTCTCATTTATGTCAGATCCGGCCCTCATAACAAATGAGTTCGACGTCCCTGTAGTAGCAACTACTGTACGGGTTGCGTCCGCACCTAACAGCCTTTCTCGGCTGGTTTTATAGCCTCACGCCTACGGGTCATGCTTGCAGCCAGCTGCTCAGAAACAATCCTGCAACTATTTTATTTATTTATTTATTTATTTGATTTATACCCCGTCCTCCCCGCTGAAGCGGCTCAGGGCAGCTTACGTAAAAACTTTTAGATCCAGTTACTCAGCGGTGTTGGTCTGAAGCAGCAGAAAAAATTAGAGTCCCACGGGGCACCTTTAAGACCAACAAAGGTTTATCCAAGGGATGAGCTTTTGTGTGCACGCACACTTTATCCAGGGGTCGTTTCGTAGAAAAAGAGGTGCAGGGGCACATTAGCATAACTCATTTGCATATGCCACACCCCCTGGCAACACCCACCGCTCAGGCTCCACTGGACTGTTTTGGATTGCTAGCTATGGGGGGGGGGACGTGCAGATCTGTCCTCGCAGAGGAGGGAGAGCTTGTACCTGAATAAAACTTGGTCTTAAAGGTGCCACTGGACTGTTTTGGACCGGGGGGCCGGAGGGATCTCTGCAGCTTACCTGGCTGCTTCTTGCTCTGACTGAGGACTGCTGGGAGCAGGGGGCGGGGCTTGTTGCATGTGTCCGCCCCCTGGGCTCTTTACTGCCGGAGCTCCGCTCCTGTGTGCTCCTTCAGGAAATTACCCCTGACTTTATCGAACACATTATAGAACCGTATAAATACATACGAAACCAGCCAAGAAAGGCTGTTCGGTGTGGATGCATATACATTTGTATTTGATAAAGTGTACCTTGCACACGTAAGCTCATACCTTGAATAAACCTTTGTTGGTCTTATCTGTAAAATGTTTGGACAGATAAAAACAATACAAATATAAATATGAATATAAAGCAACATCGTAAAGTGCTAGTAAACAGTTTGTATAACGGTGGCGAGGCATCGGTAGCATCAATCATAATAAGGAATGCAGTCAGCATTGGTGTTAGGACTGACATCTTAGTCCGGGTCATGCCGGCGAAGCACAGGCTTGTTGTTGGTGTATTAGGGCACAGGGTCTTAAGCTTATTAGGTGCGGCTCCTTAATCGAAGGCCTGGTGGAAGAGCTCCGTCTTGCAGGCCCTGCGGAACTGTAAAAGGTCCCCCAAGGCCCTAGTGCTTTCCGGAGCTCGTTCCACCAGTGCGGAGCCACCACTGTGAAGGCCCTGTCTCTGGTCGAAGCCAGCCTGGCATCTTTGGGACCCGGGAGGGCCAGACGGTTCTGGGACCCTGAACGCAGTGCTCTCTGGGGAACATGTGGGGAAAGGCAGTCCCTCAGACCCCTGACCATAAAGGTCATCTTTGTCATCAGCAAGCAGCTGGCTTTGGGCCAAGAGGCGTGCACTTTGCCTCTTGTCTGTAGATCTGTTCTCAGCCTCTGTCTGCGGTGCTCTAAAGGTGTAGGTGATACTGGTGGTTTGGGAATGGCCAACTGAGGTTCACCTGCTGAATCAGGAGTGGAGGGTGTGGCTACGCACCAGCTGTTGACTGTGAATCCCGACAAGCCTGCAGCTCATTTTCCTTCTGGTCAGCTTCTGTTAAGGCTGGCTACAGGTGGCTACTGTTCTCCTGAAGAGTCTTCTTCTTCTGAGGAGTCCTCGCTATCACTTTGCCCTGGCTGACTCACAGCAGGCTCTTCCACTGGGCTATGTCCCTTCCCAGGATTGATCCCTGGCATCTCCAGCTAAAAGGACCAGGTAGGAGGCGATGTGAAAGACCACCTGAGACCCTGGAGAGCTGCTGCCAGTCTGAGTAGACAATACTGACCCTGGTGGGACCAATGTTCTGATAAGGCAGCTTTATGTGTTCCGGGAGGTCTCAGGTTCAAGGTGTGGCACTTCCAGCTCAAAGATCCGAGGTTCAGGAAAAACCCCTCTCTTTCTGAGACCCAGAGGGGCACGGTTAGACAGAGCAGATGATGCCATGCTGGACAACTCAATAATCTGATTGTGTGTAGCTTCTTAGCTGGGAAATCCGTAGCTTGGCAGTAGAGCATTGGCTGTCTATGCAGAGAGCCCCAGGTTCAATCCCTGGCATCTCCATTAAAAGGATCAGATAACAGGTGGTGCGGAAGTCTTCTGCCTGAGACCCTGGAGAGCCGTAGCCCATCCGAGTAGACAAGACTGACTTTGATGGACCAAGGGGTCTGATCCACGATAAGGCAATGTCCTGTGTTCACGTATAGGTTTGAAACAGTTCACCACCTTCTCGCTTCTAGCCAATTTGGTGTAGTGGTCAGGAGCGCGGATGAATCTGGGAGAACTGGGTTTGATTCCCCACTCCTCCAGATGCAGCTGCTGGGTGACCTTGGGTCAGTCACAAGTTCTCTCAGAGCTGTTCTCTCAGAGCTCTCTCAGCCCCACCTACCTCACAGGGTGTCTGTTGTGGGGAGGGGAAGGGAAAGGAGATTGTAAGCCGCTCTGAGACTCTTGAGTGAAGGGTGGGGTATAAATCCAGTCTCCTCCTCCTCCTGCTCTTCCACTTGGGTAAGAACATAAGAGAAGCCCATGTTGGATCAGGCCAGTGGCCCATCCAGTCCAACACTCTGTGTCACACAGTGGCCAAATACACCAGGGGCCATCAGGAGGTCCACCAGCGGGGCCAGGACACTAGGAGCCCTCCCACTGTTGCCCCCCCCCCCAAGCTCAAAGAATACAGAGCATCCCTTGCCCCAGCCTGTGAGTTCCTATCTATTTATTATTTGACTTATTTATTTGTTGTACTTATAACCCGCCTTCCCCGCAAGCGGGCTAAGGCGGCTCACATTGCCTGGCACAATGTGCCAAGATTCATATACAGTTAAAACATTTAAAACTTAAAACATTTAACACTGTTAAAACATTTAAACC
>NW_015159768.1:18143-20178 GCF_001447785.1 Gekko japonicus
TGATGGTAATGTGGGCAGCTCCTAACTGAAGGCCTGGTGGAAGAGCTCCGTCTTGCAGGCCCTGTGGAACTGCACAAGATCCCGCAGGGCCCTGATCTCCTCCGGGAGCTCATTCCCCCAGTAAGGAGCCGCCACTGAGAAGGCCCTGGCTCTAGTAGCTGTGAGCCTGGCCTCCCGGGGGCCTGGAATAACCAGTCGATGTTGCGCCCCCAACCGTAGTGCTCTCTGGGGTATATATGGGGAAAGGTGGTCCCTCAGGTTTGTTACCTTGTGGCTAACTGCCTGCACCATCAGGAGGGTTGGGGGGACAAGGCGACTTCACACCCGTTGCCCAGAAGAGGGTGTGAGCCTCTACCGGCAGCTTGAACTTCGAAAAGGCATCTATCGTGCCATGTTGTTCCGAAAGGGGGGTTGTGTTACCTTGTGGCTAACTGCCTGCACCATCAGGAGGGTTGGGGGGACAAGGCGACTTCACACCCGTTGCCCAGAAGAGGGTGTGAGCCTCTACCGGCAGCTTGAACTTCGAAAAGGCATCTATCGTGCCATGTTGTTCCGAAAGGGGTGTTGTGGGGACTGCTTTCAGAGCCGCCTCTCTTTCTGTGTCAGCTCTGGGGACCCATTAAGTGGTTTTGGTGGCAAGACCGAGCTGCGATTCCGCTCCAAGGCACGGAGGAGGTCTCTAGGCCGTTGCTGTTGTCGTCCGCCGCCCCCCCCCCCCCCCCCCCCGCCATTGTTGTTTTTGGCTTTGTTGTCGCGTTTGGTATGCGCGCCTTGTTTATAACTCTCCGGAATGCTTTGCCCGAACAACGAAATTAATCCAGATGCTCCTCTGAACTAAATCCTTTCAAGATGGGGCTGGGATATTTTCCCTCTGCCACGTTGCCCGTTGGCGCCTATTGAACACAGGCGCACAAATCACACGCAAAGCGAGCGCATGAGGTATGTTGTTTAGTTTTCCGGAGGCTCCTCGCTTCCAGAGGCCAATCTACCTTGCTGGCTCCGTGAAAATCCCAACTCTGTGGGATTGTTGTGCACAGATAACCGTGGCTCTCTCACACGGCTGCATAATGTCCCGGCCCAAGGCTGCCAAAGTCTCCGTGCTGGAGGACCCGCAGGCGAAAATCTTCCTGTGGCAGAGAGACACAAGCCAGACGCCGCTTTGCCTCTCCGGTCCCTCTTCCTCCTTTCTGTGCAAACATCTGTTCTCCCAGCTGTGATCTTCCGTCCCCGCAGATCCCACTATTGACGCGGTCTCCTTTGGGGCTTTGCTGCCACCCTCTCCTTCAGGCTGCCCGTCAATCTCTTTTTCTCACTCTGTTTCCTCTTCTCTTCCCCCCCACCTGGTCCGTGCTCACTGAATTTGGCCGCATCAGTACACACGGCTTCCCGGCACCCCAGAAATCTCATAAGCTGCTCGGCTGGTCTCCTGCAATCAAGGCAGAAGAACTCCCACTGTCCCTCCTGTGGACTCCTGATCTGAAAAGAAGGGTAAAGACAACAGTCGTGAGAGTCTGACCCACAAATCAAGCCGTCACCAAGACTCGCAAAGAAAAAGCTTCCTTATGTATTACAATCTAAAGCACTTGTTGTTCAGTCGCAGTCGAGTCCGACTCTTCGCGACCCCATGGACCAGATCACGCCAGGCCTTCCGGTCTTCCGCCGTCCTCTGAAGTTGGCTCAACTTCATGTTCATTGCATCTGTGACACTGTCCAACCATCTCATCCTTTGCCGTCCCCGTCTTCTTTGACCTTCAATCTTTCCCAGCATCAGGGTCTTCTTCTCCAGTGAGTGCTCCCTTCTCATTGGGTGGCCAAAGTCTTTGAGCTTCAGTTTCATTATCTGGCCTTCCAGGGAACAGTCAGGGTTGATTTCTTTTAGGATTGACTGATTTGATCTTCTTGCAGTCCAAGGGACTCTCAAGAGTCTTCTCCAGCACCGTAGTTCAAAAGAATCTATTCTTCGGCGCTCGGCCTTCCTTATAGTCCAACTCTCACAGCCATACATGACTACTGGGAATTCCATTGCTTTGACCAT